>NC_056743.1:661769613-661839613 GCF_019279795.1 Protopterus annectens | reverse complement strand
CTGGTTTGAATAATGCTCCTAGATCCACCATCCATTTCCTTTCTTTTTCAGCTAGTATCCTATGTTTACTAATCAACGTTAAATTATCCCCTACTACCTGATCGATACCCAGAAAGATAGTGTACTCCTGCATGCATTTGAGTGTGTTTGTACAGGGCACTCCATACTCTTTTACAATTGATATCGCTGATATGTAACGCTATTCTCTGTCGAAAAGATAAAGAGGTCTGCCCCACGTAAAAAGCCCCACATTGGCACACCGCCATATAGATCAGCCATTCGCTACTACAAGTAATCAAGTGTCTAATATCATATACCTTGGGTGTATTTATAGACGTGAATTATTTAGTGTTTGAGATAACCTTACAATGGACACAATCTCCACAATATGTACTGCCCATTATTTTGCTAGCTTGCTTATCTCTAACTTTTTTATGACTCTTCTTGAAGTTAGCTAAACTTTCACCTATGGTCTTCCCTCTCCTATATCCAAAGGAACACCGTGTATCTATTAATGTGTCCAAAAACCTGTCTGTTTTCAATATGTGCCAATGTATTATATCTTTTATTGTGAAGCTGTTGCTTCCAAACTTGGTCATAAACCTGTGGCCTTTCGACCCCCATTAATAATTGTTCTCTAGTACCAGAGTCCACCATACTTAGGGCTCTATCAACTTGCCTAGCTTTATAGCCCCTTGCCAAAAATCTAGACCTCATCTGTTCGGCCTGTATCTGAAAATCATTGGATTGACTACATATACGCTTAAGTGTTTTGAATAGAGCTTGGGGAATATTATTAATAATGTGCTGTGGATGGTTGCTATCTGCCCTCATTAATGAGTTCTTGGTGAAAGGCTTCCTATACAGGCTGGTATGTACCACGCCATCATTAGCCTTAGTAACCATAACATCTAAAAATTCAATACTTTTCCTTTCCAATTTGCCACTGAAAAGAATTCCATATTGATTGTGATTCAAACAATTGACAAACTGTCGCCACCTATCCACAGTACCCTGTCAAATTACCCAGCCGTCGCCCAGATACCTGCTCCACATCAATAACTCTGGTGTAAATTCCTTTTGTTGATAAATCATTTGTACCTCCATAAACAGGTCCGCATATATGGGAGCAAAAGTTGCTCCCATAGCTGTACCCTTAATCTGCAGGTACCATTCCGACCCATATCTAAAGAATTTATGTTCTAACACCAAACCCACAAGTTTTAATAAAAATTCTTGTTGTTCTTTGGGGTAATAATTCGAAACCTGAAACCAGTATTGTATGGCAGATATTCCACCCTGGTAAGGAATACTCATGTATAAAGCCTGTACGTCTAGTGTGCCCATGTATGCATGGCTAGGAATGTACAGATCATCCCTTAACTGTAAAAACTGGTTCATATCCTTTATCCTAGCTGACACATAAGTTAATAATGGTTTCAGTTTTGACTCCAAATAAACTGATAGAGGTTCAATCAGTGAGCCTCTGCCAGCAACAATGGGTCGTCCTGGTACAGGGGAAATAGATTTATGGATATTAGGAACTAAATAAAAGTATTGTGGAGCATGATCTTCTACTGTCAGTTGTTGTTGTAATTCTTTGGTAATAATACCCACCACTCTAGTTCTTTCCAAAAACTGATCAACTTCTAATTTGAATCCCACTATCGGATCTATAAGAAGATGGCAGTAGAATGTTACATCAGTCAAATGTCGTTGAATTTCTATTTCACAGGCCTCTTTGCCCCAAACCACTATGGCGCCACCTTTGTCCGCCATAGTGATGACCAAGCTATCATTATTACTCAAATTGTGCAGAACTTGTTTTTCTTCCATAGTCATGTTGTCCTTAAAGTGTTTAAACACCTTACCCTGATTCAATTGTAAATCTTGTAGCACTTGTTCCTCAAATATTTTTACTGCTCTATGGTACGGGAGCTGAAACTCAGATTTACTGAATATAAATCTATCCTGTGTATCTCTGAACTGAGGTCTATGAGAATAATAATATTTTAAATTCAATTTCCAACAAAATGCCTCAACATCTTTCACCACTTCAAAATGAGACACAAAACTATCAGGCACAAAGCTGAGGGCTTTGTTTAACACTTGATATTCCATATCTGAGAATGCATAATCAGTCAGGTTTATCACTAAATTACTGTCAATATTCTGGGTATCGATGGTATTATCTTCCTGTTGACCATTTTGCTGAACATTTCTTCCATTTCTTGAACCAGCATGTTTCCTGCCCCCTCTCCTAAAGGGCCTCTTACCCTTTTTAGTATTGGGGAGCTCAAAACTGTGGGTTCTACCCCCTCCAGTTCTGTATCAGTATTTGAATAGCCTGAAGATACGTCAGATATACTGGAATTATCAGTACTTCTAGTTAGGATAGATCTCGGTCTTTTCCTATTACGTCTCACTTGTTCCTTATATTTACCTTCAGTGAATCTTACTGACCTTTTAACTTTCTTCCAAGTGTAAGCAAATTATTGGCATAATCCTTGGAATCTCTCTGAAATGTTTTGAGTTTCCTATCAGATAATTCCTTCTCCATTTTTTGTACCTCATTTACATACTGCATGTATTTTTCGGTATACGTTTGTTCTTGACTATATTTAACCGTGTCTTCATAGGCTTTGTTTAACTTAGCAACCATCTCTGTATGCTGCTGCTGCTCATAATACTCTATTAATAATCTAATAAACATACTGGAAGCTGTAGACTGAACTTGTCTCCATTTACTAAGAAAATATTCATTATCAGCCCCAATACCAGGCTCTAAATAGACCCTAAGGCCTCGGAGAGCTATATCAGCTGTAACATATGCTTTCAGCAATTTTGTGTGCCATACATTGGCTCTAACCTTTTTAGTAATATCGGTTAACCATGTAAACTGTGTCTCCAAATTGGTTATTTCATGACTTGTTAATACTTCAGTCCCTCTTCCCACATTAAAAGTTGTCAAATTGTCATTATTGGTAGCCAATATATCCAAAAAATTTTTTAAATCTTGAACTTCTGCCATCCTTAAATATATTGATTTTCCTTATATTTACTCCTGAGATAAAACTCAGGTTAATGTGCACTAATGTCCAAACTCCAAATGAAACTTATAAAAAATAATCAACTATAAATGGTATCTTCATTGCTTTATTTATAGACATTGAGACCGCTCCAGTGCATCAGCCAAAAGAAGCTCACTATTTCATTTATGAATATATTTGTAGCATCAAAAAAACTAGCTTCCAGTGGTCACTTAACACCAGCTAGATGTAACCTATGCCCTCACTAGTGGGACATCCAGACTTGTATACTAGTGTCCAAGCTTCTATTATGCATTCATTAAACATTACCAGGGCTGTGAAGAGGAGCTAAAATAGCTGTAAGCAAATTAAACAAAATGCTATACAGAAAATTGAACTACCTAATCATATAATGAATATGTAATGCTAAGTGAAATCTTAGATACCATTTATAGTTGATTATTTTTTTTATCAGTTTCATTTGGAGTTTGGCTGTGGCGACCCCCTAACCAGGAAAAGCCGAAAGAAGAAGTTCTGCTTAAGTAAATTTGTCAGAAGAGTTGACGATTGCCTTTAAACCCCTGACTAATCTAATTGCTTTGTTTTACTATGAAAGGGGGGTGTTAAGTTCTCCTCCCCTCTGCAATAAAAACAGTGGAAACAATTCCACAGCTTTGTCTTTTTTTATATCAGCTGCAGAATTCCTGACATTAGCAGGATTAATTACCCATCTAAGATTGACAGCAGTACCTGACAGGGTAAACTACAGATTTAACCATGTCTATGATATGTCATGCAGGCGGAGACGAATTTTTCTGCAACGTATCTGAGAAGCTGAGTTTAAAAACAAAGTAGGTGGGTTTCCCTTCCTTTGATTCCAGTGCAAGGAAATAAAAGTTTTAAAAACTACAAGCAGGTTTCTGGTACATACACAATGCTAGAACCATATTGTAGGGAGAAAAGAAAACCAACGATTGAATTAAACTGTTGAGAGGGTGGAGTTTTCCTTTAAGGCAGAAATGTTAGCTGCTGTTATCAAGGTGGTAGCACTCTAATATCCAGTTTTGTCAAGAATGTCTTCAATACTAGTTTACAACTCAAATATACTATCATCATTTGGGGAAATTAGCAATTCTCACATGCTGTACTCTCTACAGTTATTGATGCCAGAGCAGGCGAGGTATACGAGTAATATACCAATTTCTATGTCTTCTGTGCCACATTTTCTTTGGAAGTTCTGTATTAAACTCTAGCCTGGCCTATCACGGAAAAGATGCCTACCATGGAAATCCTGACATCCTTCTGACCTGAGGATCCATACTGCAACCATATCACTTTCAGAACGTCCTCTAGAATACTCACGTTCACCCTCCCAGCATCCTGCTGACCTGAGGATCCGCACTGCAACCGTATCACTTCTAGACTATCCTCTAGTATACTCGCGTTCACCCTCCCAGCATCCTTCTGACCTGAGGATTCATACTGCTGCCATATCACTTCTAGAACATCCTCTAGTATACTTACGTTCACCCTCCCAGCATCCTGCTGACTTGAGGATCCATACTGCCACCATATCACTTCTAGAACATCCTGTAGTATACTCAGGTTCAGCCTTCCAGCATCCTGCTGACCTGAGGATCCATACTGCCGCCATATCACTTCCAGAACATCATCAAGTGTAATCCTGTTCACCCTCCCAGGCTGCCCTTAAACAATGGATGCTGATGTCAGTCATGCATTCCTGTTCCCACTCAGCTAACAGGACATCATTGCTTGCAGAATTGCACAACAAAAGTATTTAATTGAAAAGAACCTATGTACAAAATTCCATTAATGATTGTGACTCTGCACTGAATCTGCTTTAAAGAACACCCCTGTATTACTTGCTTCCTGGATTAAAACTATTACTCATAAAACAATGTTATAAATAAAACAAAAAGAAAATTCAAGCAAATTTTCTAAAGTAAAAAAGTTGAAGTATTCTTTTAATGATTACTGTGTATTCATTTACTTAAGGGAAAGGTAGACCTGATTCTAAATCAAGAGTACTTGAAAACAGTACCTGTGTGGTATGCAGTAAAACATTTGGTATATGCTACAATGAACATATTTATAGGGTATTTATCATAAGCTACTGCAAGAATATAATGTTTTATGATACTTTACTGCAAGAATATGTTTTCTTATGTAATATAACTTATAGTAATCAAAACAGTCTGTATAGAAAGTTTGTATATTCACACCAATTCAGTGAGTTAAATGATCCTGATGATGTGTGTGGAAAGCACCTACCTACAGCATCGGCAACCTGGAGCTCTATTATGTGTACACTCTGCCCTCTACAGCAACAGCTGACATGTCCTGTAAGCATGTTCTTCCTTGCAAAGGACTAGGCCAAAATAGTGAAAGTACTCTAAATGGTTTATAATACCATCTGTTAAGTTTAACCATTATTTCTACCTTGGGTCTTGAGAACAACTGGTTCACATACAGTAAGGAGGAAAGAAGCCCATTTTACAAGTATATTTGTGTGTCAATCTAGTTAATAGCTGTCTCAACATTTTCACTTGAGTTTTAGCTTTATTTTCTCATCAAGTTTTATGCCAAAAGTCCATCTAATGTGCATTTTTGTTGTGTTTTCTGAAGGGGGTAATATCCTGATTTCACTCATTCTGAAGAAAAGGTTTAAATGGCAAGAACCACCTCATTGTTTTAGTGAGATCTGTTTTTGTGACAATCAGCCAATCATTTTTAAAAGGGTTTACTTTTCATTAAAGGTTGCATTTCCTCTGGGTTTCCTAGATAAGACATAATATCTCTTCTCCATTGCATGTATGTTTTTGTACTATATGTGTTTGGAGCTGAAAAAGGCTAATATAAAGCCTAGCTTCTTTATCAATTCTTTTTATATTGTATTTCTTGTTTTCATATTGCATTCCTTTTATATGTAATATTGCAATACTTATTTGACATTCACCTAAATCCATGCAAGCATATTGTGGCATATTTATTCTTTCCAAACACTGATTAATCTAGGTAATAATTACAAAACATAATTAATTACAGTTATATTTGCAAATATGATCTCATCTTACACTGATTCAATGCACACTCACTGAGCAAGTACCTTAAGTGAGTAATTACTCAGCTTTTGCTTATAAAGGGCAGGTAAATCAATGATTATGAGATACATTTTATAAAACTGCAGTCAAAAGATTATGACAAATTATTAGTACATTGCAAAAGATGACCTGATAAAACAGACTACAGTTCAAGACAATAATGAGCTGTGTTGTGGTTTCAGGTTAAAAGCAGCCAAAATGTGTAGAAACAACTGTAAATGTAGTCTGTGTATTGGCCTTTAATATATGTTGTGCTATAAAAAGCCTAACATGAAGAAACTATACATTTAGAAATTTGGTGAGTGTCAAAAATAGTCTTGATGATGAAATAGATAGTATAAGGTAACAAAAAGAGGATATTACTCAATAACATCTTCAGCAGGCTTCAGCTGAAAGTATTGTTTCCTATTTTCTATTGCACAGACAGACAGAGAACATGAAGTTTCATAAAAGGCTATACAAAGACGCATTATGAGATTGTTGCTGCATGCAGGCTGGAACAGGTGAATATGAGTAGCAGATATAAAAAGAGTTACACTAGGAATTAATGTAATGCAGAGGAAAACTGAAATAAAATTAGGAAGTAAGATCACACAGCATTAAGTTATATTTTAAGCTGGAGCCTGCACACCTGTGTGCAAGCACACACACTATGCATACATAATGCATACATATACACTTGCACGCAAGCACACGTGCATGCAAGCACACGCACAGACATGCACACAAAAGCACACGTGCACGCACAGACTTATGCATGCAAGCACACGTGCATGCACAGATTTGTGCACACAAGCACATGTGCACGCACAGACTCGTGCACGCAAGCACACGTGCATGCACAGACTTGTGCACGCAAGCACACGTGCACACACAGACTTGTGCATGCAAGCACACATGCACGCACAGGCTTGTGCACGCACAGACTTGTGCACACAAGCACACATGCAGACTTGTGCACACAAGCACACATGCAGACTTGTGCACACAAGCACACGTGCAGACTTGTGCACGCAAGCACACGTGCAGACTTGTGCACGCAAGCACACGTGCAGACTTGTGCACGCAAGCACACGTGCAGACTTGTGCACGCAAGCACACGTGCAGACTTGTGCACGCAAGCACACGTGCAGACTTGTGCACGCAAGCACACGTGCAGACGTGTGCACGCAAACACACGCGCAGACTTGTGCACGCAAGCACACGCGCAGACTTGTGCACGCAACACATGCGCAGACTTGTGCACGCAAGCACATGCGCAGACTTGTGCACGCAAGCACATGCGCAGACTTGTGCATGCAAGCACACATGCACATGCAAGCTCACGTGCACGTGCAGACTTGTGCACACAAGCAAACGTGCACGTGCAGACTGGTGCACACAAGCACATGCACACACAGACATGCATGCACGCACACGCGCATGCACAGACGTGCACGCATGCACACGTGCATGCACAGACGTGCACACAAGCACACGTGCATGCACAGATGTGCACGCAAGCACACACACACGCACAGATGTGCACGCAAGCACACACGCACACACAGATGTGCATGCAAGCACATGCACAGACTTCTGCATGTGCATTCATTAGCAAAAGCAGGTGCATGTACACATATGTTAAGGGAAGATAGATTAACTACAACAATATTACTGCCATCATGCACAACATGACAGCTAGAGCAAGTGAAGCAGTGGAGATAACTCTTAAATAGCTAGTTCATCTAGTTCAACAGGATGTACAGATACATCCAATGAATACGACGCAAGGCATTTTTCCATGTGAAGAGTCTCACAGCACAAACTATAACCATGTGAAACAAAAAGGGACAGCCTTTCCGGATGTAGGCCAGGTGAATGATTTTCTACCTACAAGGTTTCAGTGCTACCTCTATGTAAGGTGTGCAGTGACACATTCCTGTTGCATAATCTCCATAGCACACAAACATATAAGACTATGAAAAACATTATTATTATTATTATTATTATTGTTATTATTATTGTTATTATTATTATTATTATTATTAGTACTACTACTACTATTATTTAAAGTCACCCACTTGGACATCTGTGCCACTTAAGAATCTGTATGGCTCAACATATACTAGGATTGTCTACTGGTCAGTTAACCTACATTTGTGACTTCAATTTTGATTATAAAAGAATGCAAAACATAAAACTCACCAAACTGAGAAGTTATTTAGAGTTCCTACTTTGTTAAACAACACAGTTTACTACTTTTTGGCATTGTGTTTTACACATTAGTGTTAACTCCACAGGTACCAAAGCAGTTTATAATGTGCTGCAACTGCAGGTTTGAATACTGGGGAACTTAGACACAGAAGTTGGTATTGTTGTTGCACATATCATATTCCACTTGGAATTGAATTTTCTGGATTTAAGTAATTATCTCTGACGTTATTCAGTTTTATTGACCAAATATCATTTCTGGAGTTAAGACATGATTCCAATAAAATACATTAATAGATTTCTGGCCATCCCAGTGTAACTTATAACAAGAAGTAGGGTATTGTTTATCTCAACTGGTTCAGCCAAAGATAATGAATGTGATATCTGCCTTAACCACTTGTGGTAAAACACACGGGAAATCCTTCCTCCTGTCTTTATTAATTTTTGCTAGACATTATCTAATACATCCACTGATTGTAGAGGGTCTATCAAGGGAAGAAATGTGATCCATCTTAAATAACAAAAGATGGATATTTGCTCAATATATTAGAAAACAGAGGTAACTATATATGCTAGTGTGTGTGGCCTGAATGTTCATATTTCCACAAAGGTACTGTACACTTTGTTATCTTCAGAGGCATTCTAATTGGTGTTAAAATGCATCACATTAAATGGTGATAGGGCACTCTTTGCTATGGTAGGCCATCATTAATTTAAGTTAGAGACTTGCAGAGAGAGAACTCAATGGACTGTGTTAGAAAGTGTAATCAAAAGAGGTGCATTTCTGAAGATAAGGCAGGAGGTTCTGCTGTCAATCTGTGTGTTGCCGAGGTCAATGTCATAGCATGTGATGTCATTGCATTCTCATGCTAGGTAAAAGGCAAGCTCACAGTCTGTGTACAAGTGGCATGGATTTCTAATGCTCTAGTGCCATCACAGTGCCATGGTACATAATGTGATATAGAAGTTGTCTACTAATCTTCTCTAGCAAATGCACTGCAGTGAGTAGAACATGGGTTAAAGGTAGGGGTTGACAGGGATACAGTTAGGTACACTTAGGTGAAATGGAACCTTAATCAAAGAGCTCTGTGGTACCACTTAGCTGCCCATTGTCCCCTCCCACATACTTAACACACATTCCACAGCATCTTCATCTTCCAGTTCTCCAATCCACCATGGCCTCCACACATAATACAGATTATTTTATTTAACATTTTTTTTCTTCCACTTTTTCTGCATCCTTTCAACACACCCTTTTTTGGCCATATAGCACTGTAGTAACAACAGAAAAAAATACTTGAATTAAGCCTGGGATATGGGAATGCCAAGGACCCCATAAACCATGGAGTCATGGGTGCTCTGATTTAAAGTTTAGAGATTTTTCAGATGTTTGATCCAATGATGGCATGAGCAAAAAAGAAAGAAATTTAGTCTTTCTCTTCAACTTTAGATACTACCAACGTATCCCAAGAGTGCATTGCAATAACTGTGAAACAAATAAAGAAATTAAGCAGGGGGGGTCTGGGAGCTGATAGTTTTTTTTCCTGAAGCCCTGGGGTATATATTGTCTGTGGTGCATTTTAGGGGGTGGGTTTCCAACTTTTAGGCATTTTTTACTTTTTTCAAGGAAGCTGTAAGTTGTCTGAAAAAATAGTTAGCAATAAACTAAGAACTTCTATAGTCTTTTAAAACCTTGATCTTATTTGGGACTCATGCCTCCCCCCAACCCCCAAAAGATAGTGACTTCTGGTGTTAAATTGGCATGAAGGCACAAATTGTCACAGTCATATTCTAGCTGCTGTTAAACATATATACAGCATGTCACCTCATCCCTGGGGCATATCCCCACTCTGTACCACTCTGATGTCAAACTGGGATGAGAGGAAAAGATGACATATAATACAGAAACATATTTCAAGCTGTTGTCAGATGTATATGACTACATGTCTCCTTCAAACTGTCCCTACAAAAATATTACCACATGTATATACATCAATTGTTTGTGAGAAAAGTGAAAATTATAATGCTCACATTGGTGTATTTCAACTTGCTGCTCTTAAACACTATACTCTACACAGACATGTTATTGTGACTTTGTGTGCACATCTTTGAGATTGGGGGGGGGGGCATTGAAGAAAAAAGGATTATACTCATCATATCCTCTACACAAACTGTAGCAACATTATATAACCTCAGTAAGTTAATTGTAAGAATAGTTAGTTGTAATGATCATGTCATCTCCATCCTATATGGCTCCCACACATTATAGTTACCTTCTGTTTATACGTCTCAGTAGGATTAGTTTTACACTAGACAAGGTTCATGGCACAATTCTATTAAGCCTGTGTCAAAATCCACTTGCATGGCCCTGGGGTGTGGATCTCAGAAGTTCTAAGGGTCTGGATGTCCTGTGATATGTGTTATGCCTTACCTTGATGATTACTTGCTTTTTTTTTTTGACTGCTGTCCAGAAGAGTTATGCATGTGCTGGAAATAGTGTGTTGTTGTTGTTGTTGTTGTTGTGCATGTCCACAGACAAAAATCTTTGGTTGTTTTGTTAACACAGACACTGCTCCATAAAAGTAAATCACTAGGGCAATGACCAGTAAAACAGGTGAAGAAGCACTTTAATTGTAAGAGAAGGTAAAAAGTTAGGCAGCTGGCCTCAGATGCACTAAGGGAATGATGTTTTCTTCCATTTGGAGGAAGATTAGAAAACGTGATTAGATACTAGTGCAAGCAGTGATGTGTATCTTTTTGTATGATTTTTGTCTACTTTATCCTGACTTTTCACTGGATGCCAGTTAACTGAGACAGAAAAAATGGAGGAGCAGAAACATCTTCTGTAAATGATTACTGCTCAATAAAACATTTTTAGTTTTTGCACCATATGTTGACCAACTGAAGTTTTACAGTGACCAGAGTTAGAAGTTGATAATATGTACACACTAATGCAGGAGCATGCACACAAACGAGTGCACATGAGCACACAGACATGCACATGCATTTAGACATGCATGCACACATGCGTGCATACACACTAACTTGTATGGAATGGTCCTTAATGGCTAAGACCCTTTTTTCAAATCAAAAATCATGAGAAGCAGAAAAAAAAAGAAAATTTAATAATGTTAGTAGAAAAAATCATTAGTTCTGCTACTATATCAGTGCCAGATGTCTTTTGTTAAGATGCTGCTATCTGGAAAACAAAAATGTAAGTGGGCCAGCATGTCTGTGCATTGCATTAGAGCTGATGATAGTCCATCTCTGTATGTCTAGCTCTAAGCAGGTAGTGATGAGACAGCAGTATCATCTACTTAAGGAGATTCTTTCTATGTGACCTAGTCACTCAAGCATTAATGATACTTGCTTGTATCATATGTAAAATGAAAGGCTTGGGATCATATGTAAAATGAAAGGCTTGGGATCATACTTGCATATTAGTCTGCCATCTAAGAGGGTTGCCACTAGGTATTCAGACCAAAAAGTCTTATATGAAGAAGGCTTTACAGAAAAAGCTACCTGTTGAAGAAAGAGTGCGAGTCCAAAAGCTTTTTCTTTAAAGCTGCAAGCTTTATTGTCATTTTGTCAGAGTAATCATTGTTTAGAGTCAGCATGGTATTAGTGGATTCCTGTAGACGGGTAATAGACAAGGATATAATTTTATCTGAAAGTAATTGTGAAGATATGCTTATGGGATTTATTAAGGCACCTAGCATGAGCCACACAGTCTGTGCTAAAAGGGCCCTTCTCCCATGATGTGCCCATTGGTGCTTCACAGTCATGTTAATGATGATGAGGTCTCTTCTCCCATGATGTGCCCATTTGTGCTTCACAGTCATGTTAATGATGATGAGGTCTCTTCTCCCATGATGTGCCCATTGGTGCTTCACAGTCATGTTAATGATGATGAGGTCTCTTCTCCCATGATGTGCCCATTGGTGCTTCACAGTCATGTTAATGATGATGACGTCTCTTTTCCCATGATGTGCCTATTGGTGCTTCACAGTCATGTTAATGATGATGAGGTCTCTTCTCCCATGATGTGCTCATTGGTGCTTCACAGTCATGTTAATGATAATGAGGTCTCTTCTCCCATGATGTACCCATTGGTGCTTCACAGTCATGTTAATGATGATGAGGTCTCTTCTCCCATGATGTACCCATTGGTGCTTCACAGTCATGTTAATGATGATGAGGTCTCTTCTCCCATCATGTGCCCATTGGTGCTTCACAGTCATGTTAATGATGATGAGGTCTCTTCTCCCATCATGTGCCCATTGGTGCTTCACAGTCATGCTAATGATGATGAGGTCTCTTCTCCCATCATGTGCCCATTGGTGCTTCACAGTCATGTTAATGATGATGAGGTCTCTTCTCCCATCATGTGCCCATTGGTGCTTCACAGTCATGTTAATGATGATGAGGTCTCTTCTCCCATGATGTGCCCATTGGTGCTTCACAGTCATGTTAATGATGATGAGGTCTCTTGTCCCATGATGTGCCCATTGGTGCTTCACAGTCATGTTAATGATGATGATGAGGTCTCTTGTCCCATGATGTGCCCATTGGTGCTTCACAGTCATGTTAATGATGATGAGGTCTCTTCTCCCATCATGTGCCCATTGGTGCTTCACAGTCATGCTAATAATGATGAGGTCTCTTCTCCCATGATGTGCCCATTTGTGCTTCACAGTCATGTTAATGATGATGAGGTATCTTCTCCCATCGTGTGCCCATTGGTGCTTCACAGTCATGTTAATGATGATGAGGTCTCTTCTCCCATGATGTGCCCATTTGTGCTTCACAGTCATGTTAGCGACGAAGAGGTAATTTGCATGCCTCTCATTTCCATTTACTACCATGATGTGAAGATCACTGCTGAAATGCCCATAGTGGTAGAGAACCACTGCTTGTGTTGGAGGTGGCTTTCCTCCCCCCAGTCACTTTCCTGTACATACAAGTAAACACAATGTGAACTTTCACACACCTAACATTCTCTGTACCTGTTACTAATCTATTTTTCTTCAATGGTTCCCACACCCCATAACAGCAGAAATCCCATTATGGCACTTATCTATTATGTCCTGATTGTCTAATGTATCCCACCACTCCAGTCCCCATTGTTCTGTTGCTACACTTGCTTTATGTATCACTTGGTTTCTAGTGGTTCCCCCACCCTATCCCTCTCATGCTGTTGATGTCATTATGGCATTTGCTCTAAGTATTTACAGGTGTCTAGTGGCCCCCCAACCCCTGATCCCCATTTGTTAGAATAACAGGATTTGTGTTAACATGCATTTTCTGAAGGAAATAAAGTCTGAAACCTAAATGTATCTCATTATTTAGTGACTTCAATTGTCAGTGATCTTCCAGAAAACTACAAATTTTATGAGGAACAAACTAAAAATATGGGTCAAAAATATGGATAGTTGAGAGGTCATTGGCATGCGTCTCCCCTGGAATGCCTTTTTAGCACAGAGCACAACTGCAGGGACTATCCATAAACTGTGCAGCACTGTGTTAGGGCAGTTGCTGACTCAGAAAAATGTATTGTGATATGCACACAGAGTTGTACTCATCACCGTATCTTAATAAATGCCAGCCGTACTCTGCCTGCATCATTGTCATTTGAAAACTCCAATAAATGTGTAGCTCCAGTATCATCTAAATAATTTAAGTAGCGCCAGAATGATTTTGCTGTTCCAAACCAATTTTGCTGTATCCCACCCGCCCCCACTACCTCTACATTTATTAGGTCGTCCAGCCCATTCCACTTGCTATCTACCAATCACAACCGCCCCTCACTCTGTCACTTCCCCCTCCCACATTTCCGGCCTTCTATACTATCAAGGAAATTCTCCTAGTCCTCCCACCCACCAGCCTCTCACTATACCATGGACAAAAACTCATATTCTATCATCCCCCTTATAGTACTACTCCTTCTTATTCCTTATCTTTTAACTAGATATGAAACTCAAGCACTCTCAGGAGTTCCCCTCCCCAAGAGTCACACCTCCTTACATTCAAACTATCCCTCTAACCTTATCTCTCCCTCTCTCTACCATGCTAATACCTTAGGCTCCAAGATAGTGCATCCTACCCTCTGCCACCCTAAGGCAACCACAACTAAAACTAATCTTAAATTACTATTCAAACTCCAAAGACTACTAGACCACCTGAAAAAATGTATCACAAAAGATGGCGACATCCACCCCAACCCAGGTCCTAACACTGTCCCAGGCTCTATCTCCTCGAAATCCGCCGGAAGTTCTGCTGGCCCCCTCCTTATATTCCACCTCAATCTAAGAAGCATTAATAACAAGGTTCACAACTTACATGCTATGCTAGCTACCCATTCCCCTGACATTATGTGCCTATCGGAAACATGGCTCAAACCAGGCACTAAGGATGAAGAAATTATCCCACCCGGGTATAATATCCTTAGGGCTGATCAGATAACTAAAAAGGGTGGGGGAACAGCTGTCATGTTTAAGAATTCGTTGAATATCATAAGGAATCCACTCCAACCTCCAAAGGTCTCTAACCTAGAACTGATTGCCCTAAAGTTATGCCTAAACAGCCAAAAAAGTATCAATCTTATAGTAATTTATATACCACCAGGCAAGAACTTAGAAAACCTAGAGCAAACTCTCAGCTGGTTAGCCACCAATTACCCTCAAGACACCATAGTACTAGGGGACTTCAACATTGACTGGTCCCTCTGCTCTGAACACATAAATCCCCACCCTATCGACTTACATGGTTTCTCCCAAAATATTCTATCTCCCACTAGAATTGGAAATGCTCAGCAAAAAGAGAGTATCATTGACTGGATTCTTACCAACAAAGATACAAATAACTATACCACAGGGACCCTTCCCAATGACCTTAGTGACCACCTTATTACTTTTATCATAAAACATAATTGCCCACCTACTAAACCCCCCATCCAGACTAGTTAGAAATAATAAGAAATTTGTCCCAAACCAATTTCTTGCAGAACTCAAATCTTGTAATTGGTCCATCCTAAAAACTTTATCCCTAGATGAGAGTGTGTCATATTTTAATGACACATTCCTTAAGATACTTGACTCCCACGCCCCAAAGCGATTAATCAGAACCAAGGAACGAATAGCACCTTGGCTAACAAGAGATACTAAAACTAAAATTAGACTCCGTGACCAGGCCTGGAACAAATGGAGAGCTACCAAAACTCCCCTAGATCGCATCAAGTTTCAACAGCTTAGAAACTCAACAAAAGCAGCCATTACTACAGATAAAAAACAATATTTCTGTCACCTCCAGGATAAACATCAGCATAACCCAAAGAAATTTTGGGCTGGATTTAATAACCTCCTCCATCCTGGCAAATCTACCACCCCCACCCCTGAGAAACTCATTGGGAAAGATCCAGAAGAAATAGCCAACACTTTTAACTCTTTTTTTACCTAGACCATTCAGTCCCTAGCCAGTCAGCTTACCTCTACTCCCTCATCTGTAACTTTAACTAATGACCCAGCTCACCCCTCCTTTAACTTACAACCAATATTTACCTCCTATATTCGTACTCTTTTGAAAAAACTCAAACCTCCCACCCTGGCGGCTGACCAACTCCCAGCCGAATACTTACAAATAGCGTCAGATGCCATAGCCTATCCCATATCAATCTTGATTAACAGAACCATAACTGAAGCTACCATTCTCTCTATTTGGAAAATCTCTTATATCATCCCTCTTCACAAAGGAGAGACCTCCACGGATACATCCAACTACAGACCCATAGCAATACTGTCTCCACTAGCCAAAATTATGGAACGGTGTGTTCACAAACAACTCCTAAACTACCTTACCCTTAATAGTCTCTTGTCCAACACCCAACATGGTTTTCGCCCCCATCATAGCACAACCACTGCCCTTCTCTCCTTTATTGACTCAGTCAATAACAACCGCAATAATAAATTAATATCCTCCGCTCTCTTTCTTGACCTATCATAGGTTCATAGGTTCATAGGTTTATACTAGGCTATCTGCCCTAAGGCATTTATAAGCCTAGCCCAAATTATTGTGGCTTACGCCACCCCTTATATGAAAAAATACTGTGCCCATTAGTTTGTTGTGCCTCTGTCCAGCAGTGACACAGAGTTGATTCCTGGGGTAAACCTACGATCTCCCATCCACAGGTCTAGATTTCTCTTGAACAGAGTCAGCGAGGTGCTCTGCCTCACATGGACCGGGATTTTATTCCACAGCATAGGGAGTCTCTGAGTGATAAATCTATCCCTCCAGCACGTCCTATTTATATCCGTGCTAAGGTTTAAGTCGCTTGCTCTAGTGGTTTTGGTGGATTTGGATTTTTGAGGTGGAGCATGTCCATTAATTCGGGTTGGACATGGCCTTGTATGTCAGGCACATGTCACCTCTGAGCAGACGGTATGCGACTGAATAGAGCTGGAGTTTCTTCAATCTGGCAGCATATGACAGATTTTGGAGTCCCTTTATCCTTTTGGTGAGGAACTTTTGGGGTCTCTCCAATTGCTGCAGATGTCGGGTGAGATACATCCCGAATGGGGCATTGTACTCGATCATTGGTCTGATAAGTGAAGAGTACAGGGGAACAATGACCTCACTAGATCTGGATGTGAATCCCTTCATGATCAGGTGGGCAATGTAGAAGGTCTTTCTAACCACTTTAGCAATGTGAGTGTCAAAAGAAAGGCCACTGTCAACCTGGGTCCCCAGGTCCCTGATAACCTCTTCTGTGCTTAGTGGATTGCCACCTATATGGTAGCTTGGGGTTACCTTGTTTTTCCCGAAGGGTATGACTATACATTTTTGGCGTTTAACTTCAGGCCATGGCTCTGGCACCAGCTATCTGTTTCCGTGAGTCCCTTCTGAAGGATATCCGTGTCCGATGCACTTTCCACTATGGCGCCCAGTTTGCAGTCGTCTGCAAACTTTGTCAGCCAAAGTCCTCCCATGTTGGCCTGTACTTCTGAGAAGTAGATGCCAAACAATAGGGGCCAAGGACCGAGCCCTGTGGGACACCACTTGTGACCGGCTTGGAGTCTGACACAGCGCCAGCAACTCTAACCCTGTGGGTTCTGTCCTTAAGCCAGTTTGCAACCCATCTTGTGACATATGGGTTTACATTTAAGCTGGTAAGTTTTTCTACAATACCCGAGTGGGGTATTGTGTCGAAAGCCTTTGCAAGGTCAAGGTAGGCTGTATGGACTGCCTTTCCCTCATCAATGGCCTTGGTGACTGTTTCAAGAAGTCAACCAAGTTCAAAAGGCATGATCTTCCCTTGACAAAGCCAAACTGGGTCGGGTCCAATGTCTGCAAGTCCCCTATATCTTTGTTTATGAGCTCCATTATGATCCTCTCCATAGCTTTGCAGACTAGACTTGTTAAGCTTATGGGGCGGTAATTACCAGGGTCCGTAGAGGCACCGCCTTTGTGGAGTGGGACCACAGTTGCCGTCACGCCACTCCTTGGGCACGTATCCTGTGGTAAGGCTGAGATTAAACAGCTGCCTTATGTGCGGGTTTAATTCCTCATTTAGCTCGTGTAGCACACAGCCGGGGACACCATCCGGTCCCATTGATGCTGTGTTTTTAGCTTTAGAGAGAGCAGCTTTCACCTGCGCATTTGAGATGTCCGGGAGGCTACACTCGGCTGGGATAGTTATCTCTCCTTTAGGGGAGAGGGGTGAAGTTTGCACTGAACCTGTCTGCCAGTATGTTGGCAATGTCTGTGGGTTCAGTGATTTTTGTATCATTTTGGACTAATTCTGAGCATATCTGGGAGTTTCCACCCAGGTTCCTAACATAGCTGAAAAAGGCCTTATGATTGTCCTTTGAATCCATGGCAATTTTTCTCTCAAAATTGGCCTTAGTTGATTTTATGAGTGCTCGTATTTTTTACTAATAATGATCAGGGGTGACTTCCCTTTTATGGATTTTGTTCTATCATGTAATAGCTTTCTCCTCTTATTGTAAAGTTTGTTAATGGCTGGGGTCCACCAGACTGGACGTTTGCCCTTTGTGGAAAGAGTCTTGGTTTTATTTGGGATTGCCTGATCCATGCAGTCCTGGAGGTGTTCATAGAAGGCATTTGTAAGGGCTTCCGCAGCTTGGGTTGTGGTTTCCTCTGGCTCAGGGGCCTTGAAGGATACCACACCAGTCTTGAGTAGTGTGAAGTTTGCTTTAGAGAAGTTCTTCACTATGGTCTTTTTGCTTGGGGTGGGGCGGGATGTGGATTTCCAGTGAGATTAGTTTATGATCAGATCTCACCAATGAGGGATATACTTCGGTGTGGAGCATTTTGTCCCCATGTTTGTGACAATGAGATCTAGTATATTTTCTCCTCTCGTGGGAACAGTGACTAGCTGTTCCATGGCATTTGAATTTATGAACTCCAGGAACCGTTGGGCTAGAAAGTTAGGGCTTGAGTAATGTTCCCAGTCTATATTCGGGTAGTTGAAGTCACCCAATATGATGGTGTTTGGAGATACATTTATACCCTCCAGTGTCTTCAGGAAGGCTGTGTGGGGTTCCTGAGTTTGAGAGGGTGGCCTGTAGCATGCTACAATTTGTAGAGCAGTTTTGCCTATGGTTAGTTGCACCTGGATGGTTTCCGAAGCTTAGTGCGTTGCCACCAACCTGGAGGTGTGAGTATCCTTTATGAATATGGATACACCCCTCCTTTTGTGGTGTGGTCCGGGTTTTGGGGCCGGAACGCATGATATGAGGTAAAACCTAATAGTGCCGGGTGCTCTCAGGAGCCTTGAACCAGGTTTCAGTTACAGCACAGACATCGATGTTCTCCATACTGAGAAGGGCCTCGAGTGCGTGCATTTTGAGATTTAGACTTCTGGCATTGAGCAGCATTACCCTCAGTTTCTTCCCATTTTTGTTTTCTAGGGTGGTAGGTTTAGAATTTGAGCCTTGCCTAAAAAGGCACTATGGGGGTGGCAAGAGCCTTAGCCAATATCCGGAATCCCAGGGGTGACAGGTGCAAGCCGTCCCTTGCGAAGCAGCGTGGCTTGTCAAGCATGTCATCCCAGGCAGACAGACACTGGATCCCCTTTGAATGACACCAGACATTAAGCCAATTGTTAAAGCTGATCATCTTGTCTCTATATTGTGGCATCATTCTTGGTGAAGGAAGGATACTGCTCAGGGTTAGGGTCATACCTGCCTGGGCTACATAATCAGAGAGCTCCTCTATGTCTCTTTTCATGTAGTCCAGGGAGGTGCGTCTCAGGTCGTTCACACCAGCATGGACAATGACTGTGTCATATTTGTACTTGCCATGGAGTGACCCGAGTGCTTGTGTTATGTGGCGGATTCTAGCCCGATAGGCAGCTTACTGTGACCCTCTCCTTGTTCAGCCTGGTGAGTGGGACGTCAGTGTGTCTGACTATGGAGTCACCTATGACAAGTATGTTTGGTGTTGTATTTGGCCTTAAGGGCTGTGACTGCTTTGCACACTGCTTTTGTGGTTTATGTGTTGCTTGTGGGGTGTCTTGAGGTAGCAGTTGTTTGGGTGTCTGCTTTGGAGGCCTCTGCTGTTTAGGTAAATTTTTACTCAGAGCCTCCGAGTATGTCTTTGTGTGTTTATGTGTTTGATTCAGTGGAGTGGTAGCATTATGTGAGGCTGGTTTTGTGGTGTGTGTAGTTGCCTTCTCCTCCTGTCTGGTCTTGCCAGTCCTGAGTTGAGAGAGCTCAGCCTCCAGTTTGGCTAAATAGCTGCATCTCTCGCAAGTATTTGTGTTATGTGGGAGGAGGAGAGGGTTGTCTGTGTACATGAGGCAGTTATAACATTGCCTCAAGATTCCCAGATTCACCAGCTGGACCGGAGAGGAGATTGACAACTGACCTTTGGACATGCTAGAATAATATTGGGAAATCCTTAATTGAAAACAAGGGCCAGTGGGGAGTGAGGGTGTAGTGCTTTTAATTTTTAGTGCTGACTTATATAATTGCTTTAGTGAGCAAGTGCCAGGTAACTTGAGTGCAATGTGTTACAAGTAACTAAATGCAAAACGACAAACAGTAACTTTCTTTCAAGTGAAACAAGGAAATAAGTACAGTAAGCAATGCAGATATCACTAGTGATCCACAGAAGCTGAGAAGTTGCGTATTAGGTGGAATTAGCTTCCAGGGAAATAACAAGCAAACAAACAACAAGCATATAAACAAAGCTAGATTCAGTAGGCCTGGATCTAGTCTATGCTAGAGCAAACAAGGTGAACCAATTTCAGTAAGATACAGTTCAAATATTCAGGCACTATAAACCTTTAACCAGAAAATTCCCAGCTCAGAAGGGCAGAGTCCAGCCTCTTCTCCCACAAGAGTGCAGACCACGAACCTTCTTAATGTAAAATAACTGGCCTGAAGCCCAAGTGCCTAAACCAGAACTAATACACTTGGACACTGGGCTCTCAATCAGCAGTTCCCAACTTAGAAGGATGAAAGCTACCTGTCCTGCCACCACAGTGCTTGCCACAAACCTTCCTAATGTAAAACAACTGTTCTGAAGCCCAAGTGCTTAATCCAAAAGACTTGAATGATAGCTACACTTTAATCAAGTTACAACCAAGCAGTAATAAATACCATTGAATACTTTAGAGAATGTCTGGATTAGTGCTCAAGTTACACAAACAAAGCTAGATCCAGCAGGCCCGAATCCAGTCTATGCCACAGCAAACAAGGCGCACCAACTTCAGTAAGGAACAGTTCAGATATGCATGCACTATAAGCCTTTAACCAGAAATTCCCAGCTCAGAAGGGCAGAGTCCAGCCTCTCCTCCCACAAGAGTGCAGACCACGAACCCTCTTAATGTAAAATAACTGGCTTGAAAGCCCAAGTGCTTAAACCAGAATTAATACACTTTTAGAATAACAGACACTGAGCCCTCAATCAGCAGTTCTCAACCTAGAAGGATGTAAGCTACCTGTTCTGCCACAACAGTGCAGACCACAAACCCTCTCAGTGCAAAACAACTAACTGGTCCGAAGCCCAAGTGTTTAAACCAAAAGGCTTAGAATGAGTTACACCAAGCAGTAATAAATACAATTGAGTATTTTAAGATGATGCAAAAGTAAAAAGAAGTAGGTAAAAACACAAGTACAGTAAAAGCAGATGAAATTTTTTTTTTTTTTTCTGAACAAGTGCTGAGATCAAAGAAACAGATTTGAGTGCTGAAACTAGAAAACTGGCTAGTTATAAGAAATAAACAAGCTAGAAGGCTTCCCTCAAACACAGAAGGGCTTGGGGGCTCAGAAGCCTACAAATAGTCTGTACCACTTAACAAGAAAGGCAGGAAATAAGCTTAATTTTTTTTTTCTATTTCCCAGATGCTCTCTTTGTACACAGTAGGAGTGCCTGAAATCAGAATATGATCTCACTGCACTCAGTTGAGTGAGCAAATGAGATGGGCCCAGAGGCAGGCTGAGGGGCGGGCAGTTTCAATGCCACTAAGATTAACACCAAAACAAAAACAGGGCGGGTGGGTGGGAATAACTGAAGAGCAGAATAACTTCAGATAAAAATTCCTTCAACACTCCTTCATACACAGTTTAAATCAATTTAAATACTGTATTTTTTAAGTGCAGAAAAAGGTACTTAAATTCTCTTATACGTCCAGTTGAATATAACCAAGTTTTTAGCTGGCCAAGCTGAAGTTTTAAAGCAGGAATTATTTCACATGCACCAGTTTAAATATGCAAGGACAGGAAGTCAAAGAATGTGGCTACCCCCACACCTGTAATTACTAGCAAATAACAAAATTCAGCCAACACTAGCTTTAGTTCAAGTTACTGAAGAGCAGAATAACTTCAGATAAAAATTCCTTCAACACTCCTTCATACACAGTTTAAATCAATTTAAATACTGTATTTTTAAAAAAAAGTGCAGAAAAAGGTACTTAAATTCTCTTATACGTCCAGTTGAATATAACCAAGTTTTTAGCTGGCCAAGCTGAAGTTTTAAAGCAGGAATTATTTCACATGCACCAGTTTAAATATGCAAGGACAGGAAGTCAAAGAATGTGGCTACCCCCACACCTGTAATTACTAGCAAATAACAAAATTCAGCCAACACTAGCTTTAGTTCAAGTTACTGAAGAGCAGAATAACTTCAGATAAAAATTCCTTCAACACTCCTTCATACACAGTTTAAATCAATTTAAATACTGTATTTTTAAAAAAAAGTGCAGAAAAAGGTACTTAAATTCTCTTATACGTCCAGTTGAATATAACCAAGTTTTTAGCTGGCCAAGCTGAAGTTTTAAAGCAGGAATTATTTCACATGCACCAGTTTAAATATGCAAGGACAGGAAGTCAAAGAATGTGGCTACCCCCACACCTGTAATTACTAGCAAATAACAAAATTCAGCCAACACTAGCTTTAGTTCAAGTTACTGAAGAGCAGAATAACTTCAGATAAAAATTCCTTCAACACTCCTTCATACACAGTTTAAATCAATTTAAATACTGTATTTTTAAAAAAAAGTGCAGAAAAAGGTACTTAAATTCTCTTATACGTCCAGTTGAATATAACCAAGTTTTTAGCTGGCCAAGCTGAAGTTTTAAAGCAGGAATTATTTCACATGCACCAGTTTAAATATGCAAGGACAGGAAGTCAAAGAATGTGGCTACCCCCACACCTGTAATTACTAGCAAATAACAAAATTCAGCCAACACTAGCTTTAGTTCAAGTTACTGAAGAGCAGAATAACTTCAGATAAAAATTCCTTCAACACTCCTTCATACACAGTTTAAATCAATTTAAATACTGTATTTTTAAAAAAAAGTGCAGAAAAAGGTACTTAAATTCTCTTATACGTCCAGTTGAATATAACCAAGTTTTTAGCTGGCCAAGCTGAAGTTTTAAAGCAGGAATTATTTCACATGCACCAGTTTAAATATGCAAGGACAGGAAGTCAAAGAATGTGGCTACCCCCACACCTGTAATTACTAGCAAATAACAAAATTCAGCCAACACTAGCTTTAGTTCAAGTTACTGAAGAGCAGAATAACTTCAGATAAAAATTCCTTCAACACTCCTTCATACACAGTTTAAATCAATTTAAATACTGTATTTTTAAAAAAAGTGCAGAAAAAGGTACTTAAATTCTCTTATACGTCCAGTTGAATATAACCAAGTTTTTAGCTGGCCAAGCTGAAGTTTTAAAGCAGGAATTATTTCACATGCACCAGTTTAAATATGCAAGGACAGGAAGTCAAAGAATGTGGCTACCCCCACACCTGTAATTACTAGCAAATAACAAAATTCAGCCAACACTAGCTTTAGTTCAAGTTACTGAAGAGCAGAATAACTTCAGATAAAAATTCCTTCAACACTCCTTCATACACAGTTTAAATCAATTTAAATACTGTATTTTTTAAAAAAAAGTGCAGAAAAAGGTACTTAAATTCTCTTATACGTCCAGTTGAATATAACCAAGTTTTTAGCTGGCCAAGCTGAAGTTTTAAAGCAGGAATTATTTCACATGCACCAGTTTAAATATGCAAGGACAGGAAGTCAAAGAATGTGGCTACCCCCACACCTGTAATTACTAGCAAATAACAAAATTCAGCCAACACTAGCTTTAGTTCAAGTTACTGAAGAGCAGAATAACTTCAGATAAAAATTCCTTCAACACTCCTTCATACACAGTTTAAATCAATTTAAATACTGTATTTTTAAAAAAAAGTGCAGAAAAAGGTACTTAAATTCTCTTATACGTCCAGTTGAATATAACCAAGTTTTTAGCTGGCCAAGCTGAAGTTTTAAAGCAGGAATTATTTCACATGCACCAGTTTAAATATGCAAGGACAGGAAGTCAAAGAATGTGGCTACCCCCACACCTGTAATTACTAGCAAATAACAAAATTCAGCCAACACTAGCTTTAGTTCAAGTTACTGAAGAGCAGAATAACTTCAGATAAAAATTCCTTCAACACTCCTTCATACACAGTTTAAATCAATTTAAATACTGTATTTTTAAAAAAAAGTGCAGAAAAAGGTACTTAAATTCTCTTATACGTCCAGTTGAATATAACCAAGTTTTTAGCTGGCCAAGCTGAAGTTTTAAAGCAGGAATTATTTCACATGCACCAGTTTAAATATGCAAGGACAGGAAGTCAAAGAATGTGGCTACCCCCACACCTGTAATTACTAGCAAATAACAAAATTCAGCCAACACTAGCTTTAGTTCAAGTTACTGAAGAGCAGAATAACTTCAGATAAAAATTCCTTCAACACTCCTTCATACACAGTTTAAATCAATTTAAATACTGTATTTTTAAAAAAAAGTGCAGAAAAAGGTACTTAAATTCTCTTATACGTCCAGTTGAATATAACCAAGTTTTTAGCTGGCCAAGCTGAAGTTTTAAAGCAGGAATTATTTCACATGCACCAGTTTAAATATGCAAGGACAGGAAGTCAAAGAATGTGGCTACCCCCACACCTGTAATTACTAGCAAATAACAAAATTCAGCCAACACTAGCTTTAGTTCAAGTTACTGAAGAGCAGAATAACTTCAGATAAAAATTCCTTCAACACTCCTTCATACACAGTTTAAATCAATTTAAATACTGTATTTTTAAAAAAAAGTGCAGAAAAAGGTACTTAAATTCTCTTATACGTCCAGTTGAATATAACCAAGTTTTTAGCTGGCCAAGCTGAAGTTTTAAAGCAGGAATTATTTCACATGCACCAGTTTAAATATGCAAGGACAGGAAGTCAAAGAATGTGGCTACCCCACACCTGTAATTACTAGCAAATAACAAAATTCAGCCAACACTAGCTTTAGTTCAAGTTACTGAAGAGCAGAATAACTTCAGATAAAAATTCCTTCAACACTCCTTCATACACAGTTTAAATCAATTTAAATACTGTATTTTTTAAAAAAAGTGCAGAAAAAGGTACTTAAATTCTCTTATACGTCCAGTTGAATATAACCAAGTTTTTAGCTGGCCAAGCTGAAGTTTTAAAGCAGGAATTATTTCACATGCACCAGTTTAAATATGCAAGGACAGGAAGTCAAAGAATGTGGCTACCCCCACACCTGTAATTACTAGCAAATAACAAAATTCAGCCAACACTAGCTTTAGTTCAAGTTACTGAAGAGCAGAATAACTTCAGATAAAAATTCCTTCAACACTCCTTCATACACAGTTTAAATCAATTTAAATACTGTATTTTTAAAAAAAGTGCAGAAAAAGGTACTTAAATTCTCTTATACGTCCAGTTGAATATAACCAAGTTTTTAGCTGGCCAAGCTGAAGTTTTAAAGCAGGAATTATTTCACATGCACCAGTTTAAATATGCAAGGACAGGAAGTCAAAGAATGTGGCTACCCCCACACCTGTAATTACTAGCAAATAACAAAATTCAGCCAACACTAGCTTTAGTTCAAGTTACTGAAGAGCAGAATAACTTCAGATAAAAATTCCTTCAACACTCCTTCATACACAGTTTAAATCAATTTAAATACTGTATTTTTAAAAAAAGTGCAGAAAAAGGTACTTAAATTCTCTTATACGTCCAGTTGAATATAACCAAGTTTTTAGCTGGCCAAGCTGAAGTTTTAAAGCAGGAATTATTTCACATGCACCAGTTTAAATATGCAAGGACAGGAAGTCAAAGAATGTGGCTACCCCCACACCTGTAATTACTAGCAAATAACAAAATTCAGCCAACACTAGCTTTAGTTCAAGTTACTGAAGAGCAGAATAACTTCAGATAAAAATTCCTTCAACACTCCTTCATACACAGTTTAAATCAATTTAAATACTGTATTTTTAAAAAAAAGTGCAGAAAAAGGTACTTAAATTCTCTTATACGTCCAGTTGAATATAACCAAGTTTTTAGCTGGCCAAGCTGAAGTTTTAAAGCAGGAATTATTTCACATGCACCAGTTTAAATATGCAAGGACAGGAAGTCAAAGAATGTGGCTACCCCCACACCTGTAATTACTAGCAAATAACAAAATTCAGCCAACACTAGCTTTAGTTCAAGTTACTGAAGAGCAGAATAACTTCAGATAAAAATTCCTTCAACACTCCTTCATACACAGTTTAAATCAATTTAAATACTGTATTTTTAAAAAAAGTGCAGAAAAAGGTACTTAAATTCTCTTATACGTCCAGTTGAATATAACCAAGTTTTTAGCTGGCCAAGCTGAAGTTTTAAAGCAGGAATTATTTCACATGCACCAGTTTAAATATGCAAGGACAGGAAGTCAAAGAATGTGGCTACCCCCACACCTGTAATTACTAGCAAATAACAAAATTCAGCCAACACTAGCTTTAGTTCAAGTTACTGAAGAGCAGAATAACTTCAGATAAAAATTCCTTCAACACTCCTTCATACACAGTTTAAATCAATTTAAATACTGTATTTTTTAAAAAAAAGTGCAGAAAAAGGTACTTAAATTCTCTTATACGTCCAGTTGAATATAACCAAGTTTTTAGCTGGCCAAGCTGAAGTTTTAAAGCAGGAATTATTTCACATGCACCAGTTTAAATATGCAAGGACAGGAAGTCAAAGAATGTGGCTACCCCCACACCTGTAATTACTAGCAAATAACAAAATTCAGCCAACACTAGCTTTAGTTCAAGTTACTGAAGAGCAGAATAACTTCAGATAAAAATTCCTTCAACACTCCTTCATACACAGTTTAAATCAATTTAAATACTGTATTTTTAAAAAAAAGTGCAGAAAAAGGTACTTAAATTCTCTTATACGTCCAGTTGAATATAACCAAGTTTTTAGCTGGCCAAGCTGAAGTTTTAAAGCAGGAATTATTTCACATGCACCAGTTTAAATATGCAAGGACAGGAAGTCAAAGAATGTGGCTACCCCCACACCTGTAATTACTAGCAAATAACAAAATTCAGCCAACACTAGCTTTAGTTCAAGTTACTGAAGAGCAGAATAACTTCAGATAAAAATTCCTTCAACACTCCTTCATACACAGTTTAAATCAATTTAAATACTGTATTTTTAAAAAAAAGTGCAGAAAAAGGTACTTAAATTCTCTTATACGTCCAGTTGAATATAACCAAGTTTTTAGCTGGCCAAGCTGAAGTTTTAAAGCAGGAATTATTTCACATGCACCAGTTTAAATATGCAAGGACAGGAAGTCAAAGAATGTGGCTACCCCCACACCTGTAATTACTAGCAAATAACAAAATTCAGCCAACACTAGCTTTAGTTCAAGTTACTGAAGAGCAGAATAACTTCAGATAAAAATTCCTTCAACACTCCTTCATACACAGTTTAAATCAATTTAAATACTGTATTTTTAAAAAAAGTGCAGAAAAAGGTACTTAAATTCTCTTATACGTCCAGTTGAATATAACCAAGTTTTTAGCTGGCCAAGCTGAAGTTTTAAAGCAGGAATTATTTCACATGCACCAGTTTAAATATGCAAGGACAGGAAGTCAAAGAATGTGGCTACCCCCACACCTGTAATTACTAGCAAATAACAAAATTCAGCCAACACTAGCTTTAGTTCAAGTTACTGAAGAGCAGAATAACTTCAGATAAAAATTCCTTCAACACTCCTTCATACACAGTTTAAATCAATTTAAATACTGTATTTTTAAAAAAAGTGCAGAAAAAGGTACTTAAATTCTCTTATACGTCCAGTTGAATATAACCAAGTTTTTAGCTGGCCAAGCTGAAGTTTTAAAGCAGGAATTATTTCACATGCACCAGTTTAAATATGCAAGGACAGGAAGTCAAAGAATGTGGCTACCCCCACACCTGTAATTACTAGCAAATAACAAAATTCAGCCAACACTAGCTTTAGTTCAAGTTACTGAAGAGCAGAATAACTTCAGATAAAAATTCCTTCAACACTCCTTCATACACAGTTTAAATCAATTTAAATACTGTATTTTTTAAAAAAGTGCAGAAAAAGGTACTTAAATTCTCTTATACGTCCAGTTGAATATAACCAAGTTTTTAGCTGGCCAAGCTGAAGTTTTAAAGCAGGAATTATTTCACATGCACCAGTTTAAATATGCAAGGACAGGAAGTCAAAGAATGTGGCTACCCCACACCTGTAATTACTAGCAAATAACAAAATTCAGCCAACACTAGCTTTAGTTCAAGTTACTGAAGAGCAGAATAACTTCAGATAAAAATTCCTTCAACACTCCTTCATACACAGTTTAAATCAATTTAAATACTGTATTTTTAAAAAAAGTGCAGAAAAAGGTACTTAAATTCTCTTATACGTCCAGTTGAATATAACCAAGTTTTTAGCTGGCCAAGCTGAAGTTTTAAAGCAGGAATTATTTCACATGCACCAGTTTAAATATGCAAGGACAGGAAGTCAAAGAATGTGGCTACCCCCACACCTGTAATTACTAGCAAATAACAAAATTCAGCCAACACTAGCTTTAGTTCAAGTTACTGAAGAGCAGAATAACTTCAGATAAAAATTCCTTCAACACTCCTTCATACACAGTTTAAATCAATTTAAATACTGTATTTTTTAAAAAAAAGTGCAGAAAAAGGTACTTAAATTCTCTTATACGTCCAGTTGAATATAACCAAGTTTTTAGCTGGCCAAGCTGAAGTTTTAAAGCAGGAATTATTTCACATGCACCAGTTTAAATATGCAAGGACAGGAAGTCAAAGAATGTGGCTACCCCCACACCTGTAATTACTAGCAAATAACAAAATTCAGCCAACACTAGCTTTAGTTCAAGTTACTGAAGAGCAGAATAACTTCAGATAAAAATTCCTTCAACACTCCTTCATACACAGTTTAAATCAATTTAAATACTGTATTTTTTAAAAAAAAGTGCAGAAAAAGGTACTTAAATTCTCTTATACGTCCAGTTGAATATAACCAAGTTTTTAGCTGGCCAAGCTGAAGTTTTAAAGCAGGAATTATTTCACATGCACCAGTTTAAATATGCAAGGACAGGAAGTCAAAGAATGTGGCTACCCCCACACCTGTAATTACTAGCAAATAACAAAATTCAGCCAACACTAGCTTTAGTTCAAGTTACTGAAGAGCAGAATAACTTCAGATAAAA
Source organism: Protopterus annectens (assembly GCF_019279795.1). Taxonomy (NCBI): domain Eukaryota; kingdom Metazoa; phylum Chordata; order Ceratodontiformes; family Protopteridae; genus Protopterus; species Protopterus annectens. The sequence continues at coordinate 661,810,197 of NC_056743.1, read as the reverse complement.
ATTCCTTCAACACTCCTTCATACACAGTTTAAATCAATTTAAATACTGTATTTTTTAAAAAAAAGTGCAGAAAAAGGTACTTAAATTCTCTTATACGTCCAGTTGAATATAACCAAGTTTTTAGCTGGCCAAGCTGAAGTTTTAAAGCAGGAATTATTTCACATGCACCAGTTTAAATATGCAAGGACAGGAAGTCAAAGAATGTGGCTACCCCCACACCTGTAATTACTAGCAAATAACAAAATTCAGCCAACACTAGCTTTAGTTCAAGTTACTGAAGAGCAGAATAACTTCAGATAAAAATTCCTTCAACACTCCTTCATACACAGTTTAAATCAATTTAAATACTGTATTTTTAAAAAAAGTGCAGAAAAAGGTACTTAAATTCTCTTATACGTCCAGTTGAATATAACCAAGTTTTTAGCTGGCCAAGCTGAAGTTTTAAAGCAGGAATTATTTCACATGCACCAGTTTAAATATGCAAGGACAGGAAGTCAAAGAATGTGGCTACCCCACACCTGTAATTACTAGCAAATAACAAAATTCAGCCAACACTAGCTTTAGTTCAAGTTACTGAAGAGCAGAATAACTTCAGATAAAAATTCCTTCAACACTCCTTCATACACAGTTTAAATCAATTTAAATACTGTATTTTTAAAAAAAAGTGCAGAAAAAGGTACTTAAATTCTCTTATACGTCCAGTTGAATATAACCAAGTTTTTAGCTGGCCAAGCTGAAGTTTTAAAGCAGGAATTATTTCACATGCACCAGTTTAAATATGCAAGGACAGGAAGTCAAAGAATGTGGCTACCCCCACACCTGTAATTACTAGCAAATAACAAAATTCAGCCAACACTAGCTTTAGTTCAAGTTACTGAAGAGCAGAATAACTTCAGATAAAAATTCCTTCAACACTCCTTCATACACAGTTTAAATCAATTTAAATACTGTATTTTTAAAAAAAGTGCAGAAAAAGGTACTTAAATTCTCTTATACGTCCAGTTGAATATAACCAAGTTTTTAGCTGGCCAAGCTGAAGTTTTAAAGCAGGAATTATTTCACATGCACCAGTTTAAATATGCAAGGACAGGAAGTCAAAGAATGTGGCTACCCCCACACCTGTAATTACTAGCAAATAACAAAATTCAGCCAACACTAGCTTTAGTTCAAGTTACTGAAGAGCAGAATAACTTCAGATAAAAATTCCTTCAACACTCCTTCATACACAGTTTAAATCAATTTAAATACTGTATTTTTAAAAAAAAGTGCAGAAAAAGGTACTTAAATTCTCTTATACGTCCAGTTGAATATAACCAAGTTTTTAGCTGGCCAAGCTGAAGTTTTAAAGCAGGAATTATTTCACATGCACCAGTTTAAATATGCAAGGACAGGAAGTCAAAGAATGTGGCTACCCCCACACCTGTAATTACTAGCAAATAACAAAATTCAGCCAACACTAGCTTTAGTTCAAGTTACTGAAGAGCAGAATAACTTCAGATAAAAATTCCTTCAACACTCCTTCATACACAGTTTAAATCAATTTAAATACTGTATTTTTAAAAAAAAGTGCAGAAAAAGGTACTTAAATTCTCTTATACGTCCAGTTGAATATAACCAAGTTTTTAGCTGGCCAAGCTGAAGTTTTAAAGCAGGAATTATTTCACATGCACCAGTTTAAATATGCAAGGACAGGAAGTCAAAGAATGTGGCTACCCCCACACCTGTAATTACTAGCAAATAACAAAATTCAGCCAACACTAGCTTTAGTTCAAGTTACTGAAGAGCAGAATAACTTCAGATAAAAATTCCTTCAACACTCCTTCATACACAGTTTAAATCAATTTAAATACTGTATTTTTAAAAAAAAGTGCAGAAAAAGGTACTTAAATTCTCTTATACGTCCAGTTGAATATAACCAAGTTTTTAGCTGGCCAAGCTGAAGTTTTAAAGCAGGAATTATTTCACATGCACCAGTTTAAATATGCAAGGACAGGAAGTCAAAGAATGTGGCTACCCCCACACCTGTAATTACTAGCAAATAACAAAATTCAGCCAACACTAGCTTTAGTTCAAGTTACTGAAGAGCAGAATAACTTCAGATAAAAATTCCTTCAACACTCCTTCATACACAGTTTAAATCAATTTAAATACTGTATTTTTAAAAAAAGTGCAGAAAAAGGTACTTAAATTCTCTTATACGTCCAGTTGAATATAACCAAGTTTTTAGCTGGCCAAGCTGAAGTTTTAAAGCAGGAATTATTTCACATGCACCAGTTTAAATATGCAAGGACAGGAAGTCAAAGAATGTGGCTACCCCACACCTGTAATTACTAGCAAATAACAAAATTCAGCCAACACTAGCTTTAGTTCAAGTTACTGAAGAGCAGAATAACTTCAGATAAAAATTCCTTCAACACTCCTTCATACACAGTTTAAATCAATTTAAATACTGTATTTTTTAAAAAAAAGTGCAGAAAAAGGTACTTAAATTCTCTTATACGTCCAGTTGAATATAACCAAGTTTTTAGCTGGCCAAGCTGAAGTTTTAAAGCAGGAATTATTTCACATGCACCAGTTTAAATATGCAAGGACAGGAAGTCAAAGAATGTGGCTACCCCACACCTGTAATTACTAGCAAATAACAAAATTCAGCCAACACTAGCTTTAGTTCAAGTTACTGAAGAGCAGAATAACTTCAGATAAAAATTCCTTCAACACTCCTTCATACACAGTTTAAATCAATTTAAATACTGTATTTTTAAAAAAAAGTGCAGAAAAAGGTACTTAAATTCTCTTATACGTCCAGTTGAATATAACCAAGTTTTTAGCTGGCCAAGCTGAAGTTTTAAAGCAGGAATTATTTCACATGCACCAGTTTAAATATGCAAGGACAGGAAGTCAAAGAATGTGGCTACCCCCACACCTGTAATTACTAGCAAATAACAAAATTCAGCCAACACTAGCTTTAGTTCAAGTTACTGAAGAGCAGAATAACTTCAGATAAAAATTCCTTCAACACTCCTTCATACACAGTTTAAATCAATTTAAATACTGTATTTTTAAAAAAAAGTGCAGAAAAAGGTACTTAAATTCTCTTATACGTCCAGTTGAATATAACCAAGTTTTTAGCTGGCCAAGCTGAAGTTTTAAAGCAGGAATTATTTCACATGCACCAGTTTAAATATGCAAGGACAGGAAGTCAAAGAATGTGGCTACCCCCACACCTGTAATTACTAGCAAATAACAAAATTCAGCCAACACTAGCTTTAGTTCAAGTTACTGAAGAGCAGAATAACTTCAGATAAAAATTCCTTCAACACTCCTTCATACACAGTTTAAATCAATTTAAATACTGTATTTTTAAAAAAAGTGCAGAAAAAGGTACTTAAATTCTCTTATACGTCCAGTTGAATATAACCAAGTTTTTAGCTGGCCAAGCTGAAGTTTTAAAGCAGGAATTATTTCACATGCACCAGTTTAAATATGCAAGGACAGGAAGTCAAAGAATGTGGCTACCCCCACACCTGTAATTACTAGCAAATAACAAAATTCAGCCAACACTAGCTTTAGTTCAAGTTACTGAAGAGCAGAATAACTTCAGATAAAAATTCCTTCAACACTCCTTCATACACAGTTTAAATCAATTTAAATACTGTATTTTTAAAAAAAGTGCAGAAAAAGGTACTTAAATTCTCTTATACGTCCAGTTGAATATAACCAAGTTTTTAGCTGGCCAAGCTGAAGTTTTAAAGCAGGAATTATTTCACATGCACCAGTTTAAATATGCAAGGACAGGAAGTCAAAGAATGTGGCTACCCCCACACCTGTAATTACTAGCAAATAACAAAATTCAGCCAACACTAGCTTTAGTTCAAGTTACTGAAGAGCAGAATAACTTCAGATAAAAATTCCTTCAACACTCCTTCATACACAGTTTAAATCAATTTAAATACTGTATTTTTAAAAAAAGTGCAGAAAAAGGTACTTAAATTCTCTTATACGTCCAGTTGAATATAACCAAGTTTTTAGCTGGCCAAGCTGAAGTTTTAAAGCAGGAATTATTTCACATGCACCAGTTTAAATATGCAAGGACAGGAAGTCAAAGAATGTGGCTACCCCCACACCTGTAATTACTAGCAAATAACAAAATTCAGCCAACACTAGCTTTAGTTCAAGTTACTGAAGAGCAGAATAACTTCAGATAAAAATTCCTTCAACACTCCTTCATACACAGTTTAAATCAATTTAAATACTGTATTTTTTAAAAAAAAGTGCAGAAAAAGGTACTTAAATTCTCTTATACGTCCAGTTGAATATAACCAAGTTTTTAGCTGGCCAAGCTGAAGTTTTAAAGCAGGAATTATTTCACATGCACCAGTTTAAATATGCAAGGACAGGAAGTCAAAGAATGTGGCTACCCCCACACCTGTAATTACTAGCAAATAACAAAATTCAGCCAACACTAGCTTTAGTTCAAGTTACTGAAGAGCAGAATAACTTCAGATAAAAATTCCTTCAACACTCCTTCATACACAGTTTAAATCAATTTAAATACTGTATTTTTTTAAAAAAAGTGCAGAAAAAGGTACTTAAATTCTCTTATACGTCCAGTTGAATATAACCAAGTTTTTAGCTGGCCAAGCTGAAGTTTTAAAGCAGGAATTATTTCACATGCACCAGTTTAAATATGCAAGGACAGGAAGTCAAAGAATGTGGCTACCCCCACACCTGTAATTACTAGCAAATAACAAAATTCAGCCAACACTAGCTTTAGTTCAAGTTACTGAAGAGCAGAATAACTTCAGATAAAAATTCCTTCAACACTCCTTCATACACAGTTTAAATCAATTTAAATACTGTATTTTTAAAAAAAAGTGCAGAAAAAGGTACTTAAATTCTCTTATACGTCCAGTTGAATATAACCAAGTTTTTAGCTGGCCAAGCTGAAGTTTTAAAGCAGGAATTATTTCACATGCACCAGTTTAAATATGCAAGGACAGGAAGTCAAAGAATGTGGCTACCCCCACACCTGTAATTACTAGCAAATAACAAAATTCAGCCAACACTAGCTTTAGTTCAAGTTACTGAAGAGCAGAATAACTTCAGATAAAAATTCCTTCAACACTCCTTCATACACAGTTTAAATCAATTTAAATACTGTATTTTTAAAAAAAGTGCAGAAAAAGGTACTTAAATTCTCTTATACGTCCAGTTGAATATAACCAAGTTTTTAGCTGGCCAAGCTGAAGTTTTAAAGCAGGAATTATTTCACATGCACCAGTTTAAATATGCAAGGACAGGAAGTCAAAGAATGTGGCTACCCCCACACCTGTAATTACTAGCAAATAACAAAATTCAGCCAACACTAGCTTTAGTTCAAGTTACTGAAGAGCAGAATAACTTCAGATAAAAATTCCTTCAACACTCCTTCATACACAGTTTAAATCAATTTAAATACTGTATTTTTAAAAAAAGTGCAGAAAAAGGTACTTAAATTCTCTTATACGTCCAGTTGAATATAACCAAGTTTTTAGCTGGCCAAGCTGAAGTTTTAAAGCAGGAATTATTTCACATGCACCAGTTTAAATATGCAAGGACAGGAAGTCAAAGAATGTGGCTACCCCCACACCTGTAATTACTAGCAAATAACAAAATTCAGCCAACACTAGCTTTAGTTCAAGTTACTGAAGAGCAGAATAACTTCAGATAAAAATTCCTTCAACACTCCTTCATACACAGTTTAAATCAATTTAAATACTGTATTTTTAAAAAAAAGTGCAGAAAAAGGTACTTAAATTCTCTTATACGTCCAGTTGAATATAACCAAGTTTTTAGCTGGCCAAGCTGAAGTTTTAAAGCAGGAATTATTTCACATGCACCAGTTTAAATATGCAAGGACAGGAAGTCAAAGAATGTGGCTACCCCCACACCTGTAATTACTAGCAAATAACAAAATTCAGCCAACACTAGCTTTAGTTCAAGTTACTGAAGAGCAGAATAACTTCAGATAAAAATTCCTTCAACACTCCTTCATACACAGTTTAAATCAATTTAAATACTGTATTTTTAAAAAAAAGTGCAGAAAAAGGTACTTAAATTCTCTTATACGTCCAGTTGAATATAACCAAGTTTTTAGCTGGCCAAGCTGAAGTTTTAAAGCAGGAATTATTTCACATGCACCAGTTTAAATATGCAAGGACAGGAAGTCAAAGAATGTGGCTACCCCCACACCTGTAATTACTAGCAAATAACAAAATTCAGCCAACACTAGCTTTAGTTCAAGTTACTGAAGAGCAGAATAACTTCAGATAAAAATTCCTTCAACACTCCTTCATACACAGTTTAAATCAATTTAAATACTGTATTTTTTAAAAAAAGTGCAGAAAAAGGTACTTAAATTCTCTTATACGTCCAGTTGAATATAACCAAGTTTTTAGCTGGCCAAGCTGAAGTTTTAAAGCAGGAATTATTTCACATGCACCAGTTTAAATATGCAAGGACAGGAAGTCAAAGAATGTGGCTACCCCCACACCTGTAATTACTAGCAAATAACAAAATTCAGCCAACACTAGCTTTAGTTCAAGTTACTGAAGAGCAGAATAACTTCAGATAAAAATTCCTTCAACACTCCTTCATACACAGTTTAAATCAATTTAAATACTGTATTTTTAAAAAAAAGTGCAGAAAAAGGTACTTAAATTCTCTTATACGTCCAGTTGAATATAACCAAGTTTTTAGCTGGCCAAGCTGAAGTTTTAAAGCAGGAATTATTTCACATGCACCAGTTTAAATATGCAAGGACAGGAAGTCAAAGAATGTGGCTACCCCCACACCTGTAATTACTAGCAAATAACAAAATTCAGCCAACACTAGCTTTAGTTCAAGTTACTGAAGAGCAGAATAACTTCAGATAAAAATTCCTTCAACACTCCTTCATACACAGTTTAAATCAATTTAAATACTGTATTTTTAAAAAAAGTGCAGAAAAAGGTACTTAAATTCTCTTATACGTCCAGTTGAATATAACCAAGTTTTTAGCTGGCCAAGCTGAAGTTTTAAAGCAGGAATTATTTCACATGCACCAGTTTAAATATGCAAGGACAGGAAGTCAAAGAATGTGGCTACCCCCACACCTGTAATTACTAGCAAATAACAAAATTCAGCCAACACTAGCTTTAGTTCAAGTTACTGAAGAGCAGAATAACTTCAGATAAAAATTCCTTCAACACTCCTTCATACACAGTTTAAATCAATTTAAATACTGTATTTTTAAAAAAAAGTGCAGAAAAAGGTACTTAAATTCTCTTATACGTCCAGTTGAATATAACCAAGTTTTTAGCTGGCCAAGCTGAAGTTTTAAAGCAGGAATTATTTCACATGCACCAGTTTAAATATGCAAGGACAGGAAGTCAAAGAATGTGGCTACCCCCACACCTGTAATTACTAGCAAATAACAAAATTCAGCCAACACTAGCTTTAGTTCAAGTTACTGAAGAGCAGAATAACTTCAGATAAAAATTCCTTCAACACTCCTTCATACACAGTTTAAATCAATTTAAATACTGTATTTTTAAAAAAAGTGCAGAAAAAGGTACTTAAATTCTCTTATACGTCCAGTTGAATATAACCAAGTTTTTAGCTGGCCAAGCTGAAGTTTTAAAGCAGGAATTATTTCACATGCACCAGTTTAAATATGCAAGGACAGGAAGTCAAAGAATGTGGCTACCCCACACCTGTAATTACTAGCAAATAACAAAATTCAGCCAACACTAGCTTTAGTTCAAGTTACTGAAGAGCAGAATAACTTCAGATAAAAATTCCTTCAACACTCCTTCATACACAGTTTAAATCAATTTAAATACTGTATTTTTTAAAAAAAAGTGCAGAAAAAGGTACTTAAATTCTCTTATACGTCCAGTTGAATATAACCAAGTTTTTAGCTGGCCAAGCTGAAGTTTTAAAGCAGGAATTATTTCACATGCACCAGTTTAAATATGCAAGGACAGGAAGTCAAAGAATGTGGCTACCCCCACACCTGTAATTACTAGCAAATAACAAAATTCAGCCAACACTAGCTTTAGTTCAAGTTACTGAAGAGCAGAATAACTTCAGATAAAAATTCCTTCAACACTCCTTCATACACAGTTTAAATCAATTTAAATACTGTATTTTTTAAAAAAAGTGCAGAAAAAGGTACTTAAATTCTCTTATACGTCCAGTTGAATATAACCAAGTTTTTAGCTGGCCAAGCTGAAGTTTTAAAGCAGGAATTATTTCACATGCACCAGTTTAAATATGCAAGGACAGGAAGTCAAAGAATGTGGCTACCCCACACCTGTAATTACTAGCAAATAACAAAATTCAGCCAACACTAGCTTTAGTTCAAGTTACTGAAGAGCAGAATAACTTCAGATAAAAATTCCTTCAACACTCCTTCATACACAGTTTAAATCAATTTAAATACTGTATTTTTAAAAAAAAGTGCAGAAAAAGGTACTTAAATTCTCTTATACGTCCAGTTGAATATAACCAAGTTTTTAGCTGGCCAAGCTGAAGTTTTAAAGCAGGAATTATTTCACATGCACCAGTTTAAATATGCAAGGACAGGAAGTCAAAGAATGTGGCTACCCCCACACCTGTAATTACTAGCAAATAACAAAATTCAGCCAACACTAGCTTTAGTTCAAGTTACTGAAGAGCAGAATAACTTCAGATAAAAATTCCTTCAACACTCCTTCATACACAGTTTAAATCAATTTAAATACTGTATTTTTAAAAAAAGTGCAGAAAAAGGTACTTAAATTCTCTTATACGTCCAGTTGAATATAACCAAGTTTTTAGCTGGCCAAGCTGAAGTTTTAAAGCAGGAATTATTTCACATGCACCAGTTTAAATATGCAAGGACAGGAAGTCAAAGAATGTGGCTACCCCCACACCTGTAATTACTAGCAAATAACAAAATTCAGCCAACACTAGCTTTAGTTCAAGTTACTGAAGAGCAGAATAACTTCAGATAAAAATTCCTTCAACACTCCTTCATACACAGTTTAAATCAATTTAAATACTGTATTTTTTAAAAAAAGTGCAGAAAAAGGTACTTAAATTCTCTTATACGTCCAGTTGAATATAACCAAGTTTTTAGCTGGCCAAGCTGAAGTTTTAAAGCAGGAATTATTTCACATGCACCAGTTTAAATATGCAAGGACAGGAAGTCAAAGAATGTGGCTACCCCCACACCTGTAATTACTAGCAAATAACAAAATTCAGCCAACACTAGCTTTAGTTCAAGTTACTGAAGAGCAGAATAACTTCAGATAAAAATTCCTTCAACACTCCTTCATACACAGTTTAAATCAATTTAAATACTGTATTTTTAAATAAAGTGCAGAAAAAGGTACTTAAATTCTCTTATACGTCCAGTTGAATATAACCAAGTTTTTAGCTGGCCAAGCTGAAGTTTTAAAGCAGGAATTATTTCACATGCACCAGTTTAAATATGCAAGGACAGGAAGTCAAAGAATGTGGCTACCCCCACACCTGTAATTACTAGCAAATAACAAAATTCAGCCAACACTAGCTTTAGTTCAAGTTACTGAAGAGCAGAATAACTTCAGATAAAAATTCCTTCAACACTCCTTCATACACAGTTTAAATCAATTTAAATACTGTATTTTTTAAAAAAAAGTGCAGAAAAAGGTACTTAAATTCTCTTATACGTCCAGTTGAATATAACCAAGTTTTTAGCTGGCCAAGCTGAAGTTTTAAAGCAGGAATTATTTCACATGCACCAGTTTAAATATGCAAGGACAGGAAGTCAAAGAATGTGGCTACCCCCACACCTGTAATTACTAGCAAATAACAAAATTCAGCCAACACTAGCTTTAGTTCAAGTTACTGAAGAGCAGAATAACTTCAGATAAAAATTCCTTCAACACTCCTTCATACACAGTTTAAATCAATTTAAATACTGTATTTTTAAAAAAAGTGCAGAAAAAGGTACTTAAATTCTCTTATACGTCCAGTTGAATATAACCAAGTTTTTAGCTGGCCAAGCTGAAGTTTTAAAGCAGGAATTATTTCACATGCACCAGTTTAAATATGCAAGGACAGGAAGTCAAAGAATGTGGCTACCCCCACACCTGTAATTACTAGCAAATAACAAAATTCAGCCAACACTAGCTTTAGTTCAAGTTACTGAAGAGCAGAATAACTTCAGATAAAAATTCCTTCAACACTCCTTCATACACAGTTTAAATCAATTTAAATACTGTATTTTTAAAAAAAAGTGCAGAAAAAGGTACTTAAATTCTCTTATACGTCCAGTTGAATATAACCAAGTTTTTAGCTGGCCAAGCTGAAGTTTTAAAGCAGGAATTATTTCACATGCACCAGTTTAAATATGCAAGGACAGGAAGTCAAAGAATGTGGCTACCCCCACACCTGTAATTACTAGCAAATAACAAAATTCAGCCAACACTAGCTTTAGTTCAAGTTACTGAAGAGCAGAATAACTTCAGATAAAAATTCCTTCAACACTCCTTCATACACAGTTTAAATCAATTTAAATACTGTATTTTTAAAAAAAAGTGCAGAAAAAGGTACTTAAATTCTCTTATACGTCCAGTTGAATATAACCAAGTTTTTAGCTGGCCAAGCTGAAGTTTTAAAGCAGGAATTATTTCACATGCACCAGTTTAAATATGCAAGGACAGGAAGTCAAAGAATGTGGCTACCCCCACACCTGTAATTACTAGCAAATAACAAAATTCAGCCAACACTAGCTTTAGTTCAAGTTACTGAAGAGCAGAATAACTTCAGATAAAAATTCCTTCAACACTCCTTCATACACAGTTTAAATCAATTTAAATACTGTATTTTTAAAAAAAAGTGCAGAAAAAGGTACTTAAATTCTCTTATACGTCCAGTTGAATATAACCAAGTTTTTAGCTGGCCAAGCTGAAGTTTTAAAGCAGGAATTATTTCACATGCACCAGTTTAAATATGCAAGGACAGGAAGTCAAAGAATGTGGCTACCCCCACACCTGTAATTACTAGCAAATAACAAAATTCAGCCAACACTAGCTTTAGTTCAAGTTACTGAAGAGCAGAATAACTTCAGATAAAAATTCCTTCAACACTCCTTCATACACAGTTTAAATCAATTTAAATACTGTATTTTTTAAAAAAAGTGCAGAAAAAGGTACTTAAATTCTCTTATACGTCCAGTTGAATATAACCAAGTTTTTAGCTGGCCAAGCTGAAGTTTTAAAGCAGGAATTATTTCACATGCACCAGTTTAAATATGCAAGGACAGGAAGTCAAAGAATGTGGCTACCCCCACACCTGTAATTACTAGCAAATAACAAAATTCAGCCAACACTAGCTTTAGTTCAAGTTACTGAAGAGCAGAATAACTTCAGATAAAAATTCCTTCAACACTCCTTCATACACAGTTTAAATCAATTTAAATACTGTATTTTTTAAAAAAAGTGCAGAAAAAGGTACTTAAATTCTCTTATACGTCCAGTTGAATATAACCAAGTTTTTAGCTGGCCAAGCTGAAGTTTTAAAGCAGGAATTATTTCACATGCACCAGTTTAAATATGCAAGGACAGGAAGTCAAAGAATGTGGCTACCCCCACACCTGTAATTACTAGCAAATAACAAAATTCAGCCAACACTAGCTTTAGTTCAAGTTACTGAAGAGCAGAATAACTTCAGATAAAAATTCCTTCAACACTCCTTCATACACAGTTTAAATCAATTTAAATACTGTATTTTTAAAAAAAGTGCAGAAAAAGGTACTTAAATTCTCTTATACGTCCAGTTGAATATAACCAAGTTTTTAGCTGGCCAAGCTGAAGTTTTAAAGCAGGAATTATTTCACATGCACCAGTTTAAATATGCAAGGACAGGAAGTCAAAGAATGTGGCTACCCCCACACCTGTAATTACTAGCAAATAACAAAATTCAGCCAACACTAGCTTTAGTTCAAGTTACTGAAGAGCAGAATAACTTCAGATAAAAATTCCTTCAACACTCCTTCATACACAGTTTAAATCAATTTAAATACTGTATTTTTAAAAAAAAGTGCAGAAAAAGGTACTTAAATTCTCTTATACGTCCAGTTGAATATAACCAAGTTTTTAGCTGGCCAAGCTGAAGTTTTAAAGCAGGAATTATTTCACATGCACCAGTTTAAATATGCAAGGACAGGAAGTCAAAGAATGTGGCTACCCCCACACCTGTAATTACTAGCAAATAACAAAATTCAGCCAACACTAGCTTTAGTTCAAGTTACTGAAGAGCAGAATAACTTCAGATAAAAATTCCTTCAACACTCCTTCATACACAGTTTAAATCAATTTAAATACTGTATTTTTAAAAAAAGTGCAGAAAAAGGTACTTAAATTCTCTTATACGTCCAGTTGAATATAACCAAGTTTTTAGCTGGCCAAGCTGAAGTTTTAAAGCAGGAATTATTTCACATGCACCAGTTTAAATATGCAAGGACAGGAAGTCAAAGAATGTGGCTACCCCCACACCTGTAATTACTAGCAAATAACAAAATTCAGCCAACACTAGCTTTAGTTCAAGTTACTGAAGAGCAGAATAACTTCAGATAAAAATTCCTTCAACACTCCTTCATACACAGTTTAAATCAATTTAAATACTGTATTTTTTAAAAAAAAGTGCAGAAAAAGGTACTTAAATTCTCTTATACGTCCAGTTGAATATAACCAAGTTTTTAGCTGGCCAAGCTGAAGTTTTAAAGCAGGAATTATTTCACATGCACCAGTTTAAATATGCAAGGACAGGAAGTCAAAGAATGTGGCTACCCCCACACCTGTAATTACTAGCAAATAACAAAATTCAGCCAACACTAGCTTTAGTTCAAGTTACTGAAGAGCAGAATAACTTCAGATAAAAATTCCTTCAACACTCCTTCATACACAGTTTAAATCAATTTAAATACTGTATTTTTAAAAAAAGTGCAGAAAAAGGTACTTAAATTCTCTTATACGTCCAGTTGAATATAACCAAGTTTTTAGCTGGCCAAGCTGAAGTTTTAAAGCAGGAATTATTTCACATGCACCAGTTTAAATATGCAAGGACAGGAAGTCAAAGAATGTGGCTACCCCCACACCTGTAATTACTAGCAAATAACAAAATTCAGCCAACACTAGCTTTAGTTCAAGTTACTGAAGAGCAGAATAACTTCAGATAAAAATTCCTTCAACACTCCTTCATACACAGTTTAAATCAATTTAAATACTGTATTTTTAAAAAAAGTGCAGAAAAAGGTACTTAAATTCTCTTATACGTCCAGTTGAATATAACCAAGTTTTTAGCTGGCCAAGCTGAAGTTTTAAAGCAGGAATTATTTCACATGCACCAGTTTAAATATGCAAGGACAGGAAGTCAAAGAATGTGGCTACCCCCACACCTGTAATTACTAGCAAATAACAAAATTCAGCCAACACTAGCTTTAGTTCAAGTTACTGAAGAGCAGAATAACTTCAGATAAAAATTCCTTCAACACTCCTTCATACACAGTTTAAATCAATTTAAATACTGTATTTTTTAAAAAAAAGTGCAGAAAAAGGTACTTAAATTCTCTTATACGTCCAGTTGAATATAACCAAGTTTTTAGCTGGCCAAGCTGAAGTTTTAAAGCAGGAATTATTTCACATGCACCAGTTTAAATATGCAAGGACAGGAAGTCAAAGAATGTGGCTACCCCCACACCTGTAATTACTAGCAAATAACAAAATTCAGCCAACACTAGCTTTAGTTCAAGTTACTGAAGAGCAGAATAACTTCAGATAAAAATTCCTTCAACACTCCTTCATACACAGTTTAAATCAATTTAAATACTGTATTTTTTAAAAAAGTGCAGAAAAAGGTACTTAAATTCTCTTATACGTCCAGTTGAATATAACCAAGTTTTTAGCTGGCCAAGCTGAAGTTTTAAAGCAGGAATTATTTCACATGCACCAGTTTAAATATGCAAGGACAGGAAGTCAAAGAATGTGGCTACCCCCACACCTGTAATTACTAGCAAATAACAAAATTCAGCCAACACTAGCTTTAGTTCAAGTTACTGAAGAGCAGAATAACTTCAGATAAAAATTCCTTCAACACTCCTTCATACACAGTTTAAATCAATTTAAATACTGTATTTTTAAAAAAAGTGCAGAAAAAGGTACTTAAATTCTCTTATACGTCCAGTTGAATATAACCAAGTTTTTAGCTGGCCAAGCTGAAGTTTTAAAGCAGGAATTATTTCACATGCACCAGTTTAAATATGCAAGGACAGGAAGTCAAAGAATGTGGCTACCCCCACACCTGTAATTACTAGCAAATAACAAAATTCAGCCAACACTAGCTTTAGTTCAAGTTACTGAAGAGCAGAATAACTTCAGATAAAAATTCCTTCAACACTCCTTCATACACAGTTTAAATCAATTTAAATACTGTATTTTTTAAAAAAAGTGCAGAAAAAGGTACTTAAATTCTCTTATACGTCCAGTTGAATATAACCAAGTTTTTAGCTGGCCAAGCTGAAGTTTTAAAGCAGGAATTATTTCACATGCACCAGTTTAAATATGCAAGGACAGGAAGTCAAAGAATGTGGCTACCCCCACACCTGTAATTACTAGCAAATAACAAAATTCAGCCAACACTAGCTTTAGTTCAAGTTACTGAAGAGCAGAATAACTTCAGATAAAAATTCCTTCAACACTCCTTCATACACAGTTTAAATCAATTTAAATACTGTATTTTTTAAAAAAAAGTGCAGAAAAAGGTACTTAAATTCTCTTATACGTCCAGTTGAATATAACCAAGTTTTTAGCTGGCCAAGCTGAAGTTTTAAAGCAGGAATTATTTCACATGCACCAGTTTAAATATGCAAGGACAGGAAGTCAAAGAATGTGGCTACCCCCACACCTGTAATTACTAGCAAATAACAAAATTCAGCCAACACTAGCTTTAGTTCAAGTTACTGAAGAGCAGAATAACTTCAGATAAAAATTCCTTCAACACTCCTTCATACACAGTTTAAATCAATTTAAATACTGTATTTTTAAAAAAAGTGCAGAAAAAGGTACTTAAATTCTCTTATACGTCCAGTTGAATATAACCAAGTTTTTAGCTGGCCAAGCTGAAGTTTTAAAGCAGGAATTATTTCACATGCACCAGTTTAAATATGCAAGGACAGGAAGTCAAAGAATGTGGCTACCCCCACACCTGTAATTACTAGCAAATAACAAAATTCAGCCAACACTAGCTTTAGTTCAAGTTACTGAAGAGCAGAATAACTTCAGATAAAAATTCCTTCAACACTCCTTCATACACAGTTTAAATCAATTTAAATACTGTATTTTTTAAAAAAAGTGCAGAAAAAGGTACTTAAATTCTCTTATACGTCCAGTTGAATATAACCAAGTTTTTAGCTGGCCAAGCTGAAGTTTTAAAGCAGGAATTATTTCACATGCACCAGTTTAAATATGCAAGGACAGGAAGTCAAAGAATGTGGCTACCCCCACACCTGTAATTACTAGCAAATAACAAAATTCAGCCAACACTAGCTTTAGTTCAAGTTACTGAAGAGCAGAATAACTTCAGATAAAAATTCCTTCAACACTCCTTCATACACAGTTTAAATCAATTTAAATACTGTATTTTTTAAAAAAAAGTGCAGAAAAAGGTACTTAAATTCTCTTATACGTCCAGTTGAATATAACCAAGTTTTTAGCTGGCCAAGCTGAAGTTTTAAAGCAGGAATTATTTCACATGCACCAGTTTAAATATGCAAGGACAGGAAGTCAAAGAATGTGGCTACCCCCACACCTGTAATTACTAGCAAATAACAAAATTCAGCCAACACTAGCTTTAGTTCAAGTTACTGAAGAGCAGAATAACTTCAGATAAAAATTCCTTCAACACTCCTTCATACACAGTTTAAATCAATTTAAATACTGTATTTTTAAAAAAAGTGCAGAAAAAGGTACTTAAATTCTCTTATACGTCCAGTTGAATATAACCAAGTTTTTAGCTGGCCAAGCTGAAGTTTTAAAGCAGGAATTATTTCACATGCACCAGTTTAAATATGCAAGGACAGGAAGTCAAAGAATGTGGCTACCCCCACACCTGTAATTACTAGCAAATAACAAAATTCAGCCAACACTAGCTTTAGTTCAAGTTACTGAAGAGCAGAATAACTTCAGATAAAAATTCCTTCAACACTCCTTCATACACAGTTTAAATCAATTTAAATACTGTATTTTTAAAAATAGTGCAGAAAAAGGTACTTAAATTCTCTTATACGTCCAGTTGAATATAACCAAGTTTTTAGCTGGCCAAGCTGAAGTTTTAAAGCAGGAATTATTTCACATGCACCAGTTTAAATATGCAAGGACAGGAAGTCAAAGAATGTGGCTACCCCCACACCTGTAATTACTAGCAAATAACAAAATTCAGCCAACACTAGCTTTAGTTCAAGTTACTGAAGAGCAGAATAACTTCAGATAAAAATTCCTTCAACACTCCTTCATACACAGTTTAAATCAATTTAAATACTGTATTTTTTAAAAAAAGTGCAGAAAAAGGTACTTAAATTCTCTTATACGTCCAGTTGAATATAACCAAGTTTTTAGCTGGCCAAGCTGAAGTTTTAAAGCAGGAATTATTTCACATGCACCAGTTTAAATATGCAAGGACAGGAAGTCAAAGAATGTGGCTACCCCCACACCTGTAATTACTAGCAAATAACAAAATTCAGCCAACACTAGCTTTAGTTCAAGTTACTGAAGAGCAGAATAACTTCAGATAAAAATTCCTTCAACACTCCTTCATACACAGTTTAAATCAATTTAAATACTGTATTTTTAAAAAAAGTGCAGAAAAAGGTACTTAAATTCTCTTATACGTCCAGTTGAATATAACCAAGTTTTTAGCTGGCCAAGCTGAAGTTTTAAAGCAGGAATTATTTCACATGCACCAGTTTAAATATGCAAGGACAGGAAGTCAAAGAATGTGGCTACCCCCACACCTGTAATTACTAGCAAATAACAAAATTCAGCCAACACTAGCTTTAGTTCAAGTTACTGAAGAGCAGAATAACTTCAGATAAAAATTCCTTCAACACTCCTTCATACACAGTTTAAATCAATTTAAATACTGTATTTTTTAAAAAAAAAGTGCAGAAAAAGGTACTTAAATTCTCTTATACGTCCAGTTGAATATAACCAAGTTTTTAGCTGGCCAAGCTGAAGTTTTAAAGCAGGAATTATTTCACATGCACCAGTTTAAATATGCAAGGACAGGAAGTCAAAGAATGTGGCTACCCCCACACCTGTAATTACTAGCAAATAACAAAATTCAGCCAACACTAGCTTTAGTTCAAGTTACTGAAGAGCAGAATAACTTCAGATAAAAATTCCTTCAACACTCCTTCATACACAGTTTAAATCAATTTAAATACTGTATTTTTAAAAAAAGTGCAGAAAAAGGTACTTAAATTCTCTTATACGTCCAGTTGAATATAACCAAGTTTTTAGCTGGCCAAGCTGAAGTTTTAAAGCAGGAATTATTTCACATGCACCAGTTTAAATATGCAAGGACAGGAAGTCAAAGAATGTGGCTACCCCCACACCTGTAATTACTAGCAAATAACAAAATTCAGCCAACACTAGCTTTAGTTCAAGTTACTGAAGAGCAGAATAACTTCAGATAAAAATTCCTTCAACACTCCTTCATACACAGTTTAAATCAATTTAAATACTGTATTTTTAAAAAAAAGTGCAGAAAAAGGTACTTAAATTCTCTTATACGTCCAGTTGAATATAACCAAGTTTTTAGCTGGCCAAGCTGAAGTTTTAAAGCAGGAATTATTTCACATGCACCAGTTTAAATATGCAAGGACAGGAAGTCAAAGAATGTGGCTACCCCCACACCTGTAATTACTAGCAAATAACAAAATTCAGCCAACACTAGCTTTAGTTCAAGTTACTGAAGAGCAGAATAACTTCAGATAAAAATTCCTTCAACACTCCTTCATACACAGTTTAAATCAATTTAAATACTGTATTTTTAAAAAAAAGTGCAGAAAAAGGTACTTAAATTCTCTTATACGTCCAGTTGAATATAACCAAGTTTTTAGCTGGCCAAGCTGAAGTTTTAAAGCAGGAATTATTTCACATGCACCAGTTTAAATATGCAAGGACAGGAAGTCAAAGAATGTGGCTACCCCCACACCTGTAATTACTAGCAAATAACAAAATTCAGCCAACACTAGCTTTAGTTCAAGTTACTGAAGAGCAGAATAACTTCAGATAAAAATTCCTTCAACACTCCTTCATACACAGTTTAAATCAATTTAAATACTGTATTTTTTAAAAAAAGTGCAGAAAAAGGTACTTAAATTCTCTTATACGTCCAGTTGAATATAACCAAGTTTTTAGCTGGCCAAGCTGAAGTTTTAAAGCAGGAATTATTTCACATGCACCAGTTTAAATATGCAAGGACAGGAAGTCAAAGAATGTGGCTACCCCCACACCTGTAATTACTAGCAAATAACAAAATTCAGCCAACACTAGCTTTAGTTCAAGTTACTGAAGAGCAGAATAACTTCAGATAAAAATTCCTTCAACACTCCTTCATACACAGTTTAAATCAATTTAAATACTGTATTTTTAAAAAAAGTGCAGAAAAAGGTACTTAAATTCTCTTATACGTCCAGTTGAATATAACCAAGTTTTTAGCTGGCCAAGCTGAAGTTTTAAAGCAGGAATTATTTCACATGCACCAGTTTAAATATGCAAGGACAGGAAGTCAAAGAATGTGGCTACCCCCACACCTGTAATTACTAGCAAATAACAAAATTCAGCCAACACTAGCTTTAGTTCAAGTTACTGAAGAGCAGAATAACTTCAGATAAAAATTCCTTCAACACTCCTTCATACACAGTTTAAATCAATTTAAATACTGTATTTTTTAAAAAAAGTGCAGAAAAAGGTACTTAAATTCTCTTATACGTCCAGTTGAATATAACCAAGTTTTTAGCTGGCCAAGCTCGTCATGGTCAATCACCAGCATCTGCTCCACACCCTGGAAACCCTACATCTTAGCAATCTAACTATAAGTTGGTTTAAAGCTTACCTCTCTGGTAGAAAACAAGCTGTCCGGTGGCAAAACAGGCTATCTGACCTACTCCCCAATAATATTGGTGTTCCCCAGGGCTCTATACTCGGTCACCTTCTCTTCTCTGTCTTCATAAATGATCTTCACTCAGTCATCCCCAAAGCCACCTGCATTCAATATGCAGATGACTCCACCCTGATCTGCTCCGACGTCTCTCTCACCAAACTCCAAGCTACAACCCAGTATTGTTTTACTATAGTCGAAAAATGGTTCTCTGAATTAAAACTCATACTTAATCCTACTAAAACCAAGTTACTACTATTTTTCCCCTCTGTATCTACCTCCCAAGGAAAAGAACCTCCAAATGCCAATAACACAATCTTCCAAGTGATTTCCACCAATGGCACCATCATAGAGCCTGTCTCCTACACCAAACTACTAGGTGTGACCATTGACCACAAGCTTAAATTTGATATGCACGTCAGCCTAACCATTAAGTCTGTAAACAAGAAACTCGGCTCCATGTATAGAATAAAGAACTTCTTAACCCCACACACCAAACTAACTATTGCTCGCACTCATCTCCTCTCCACCCTCCTATATGCCTCCCCGATACTTTCATTCCTCAACAAGAGAGAGCTCAATAAACTCTCTACAGCTTATAATCATATAGCCAGATTCATAACAGGAATGCCTTATCGCACCCACCACTGCCTAAACCTAAAGACACTTGAATGGTTATAATTGCCCAATATTCTCAAACTCAATCAACTCCCTGAGGCATTTAAAATAATTAACCAACCAGACAAAACCCCCTCACTGAGCAAAATACTTACCCCCTACTCCAACCTAACCTGCCTCAGATCATCTAAAAGTGTCCAGGTACAGACCGTTAAATCTAACCACTCTGGAGGTGATGCTCTCTATACCAATTCCATTGGAAAGCTCTGGAATTCCCTCCCAAACAACCTAAGACTCATAACCTCACTTAATCAATTCAAAAATCACCTCAAAGAATTCCTTAAGTCCCACTTGCTATGCCCCTGTACTAAACCAGACTAACTCCAAATGTCCCGGACCACCTAAGCCTCTTCCCATCCCTGAGTTAACAATTTTCCCTCAAGGCTGCACAATGTAACCATGTTAGATTATCTATATAAGCTCTGTGCCTGTTATTCAACAGTATGTAAAGCCAACTTTTTTTTTGCGTCTATATGTTAATTATATTTACTTCTGTACGTATATGAATTGTATCTTCTCTTCTTCTTGGAGCTTTTCTCCCCGGGCCTCTACTGAAAAAGGACATGTATCCAGCTAGACCAGCCCGGTCAACAAATGTAAAATAAATAAATAAATAATAAATAAATAAAAATAAGTAAGCAAAGGGTTAAGAGTCCAGATAGCTTAAGACAATTATTGCTTTGGTTTGTATCAAAAAAGAAGAAAAAAAGAGGACCATGCTGTTCAGACAAAACAGTGATTTATCTGGAAAACTCCACCAAAATAATAGCAGCAAAGCAGGATTCCCACTAGAAGCAAAGTTTCTTCAATGCCATATACACATTAAAACTTCAATTTCTTTCAACATAAAAGGGAAGGAAAAACATGAAAAACATCAGTTCCATTTAAAGGAGACAAGTTCATATTGACAACACAATTGCTATTACAAAATATAATACTTTTATGCCAGAAAGTTATTCCATAGAGCAACAAATCAAATTGAACACTATTAATTAAAGAGTATTAATAAACACTGAGTGGTAATACTAAAATAACATTAAAATCATCTATCAATAATATATGAATAATGCATCAATATTGTAAAAGGCAATTATGACACCTAGTAGTCAAAATACATTATTATCATTAAATAACAGTTATGTCAGTTATATCATTTCATTAAGCCCCATTACATGGACAGCCCCCCCCCCCACACACACACACACACACAATAATACAGCTCTTGTTTTCATATTGAGAATACATAATTTATGGAAATTTTTCAGGTGGAAATTAAATCAACCTACTGATGACGATAAAGCTAAATAAATTCCCTCAGCATTCTTGTTTATGTTGGACCGTGGTACTTCTACCACATTTAAGATCACAAAGCTGTAAAGAAATCCTTTGTTTAAAAGGTTCAAAGGTTTCACCAACAGAAAATGCACCACATATGCAGCACACAAGATATAATATACATTCAGTATTACAGTAATAGCTTCTGTAATATGAAATTCCTTGCATGCATTTTGTGAAATAAATATTTAAGTTTTAACTACCAATAAAAAAAATTCACAATTTCTAGATGGATATTAACCCTAACTAAGGTTGTCTCATTCTGACCATATGAGAGTTTTTAAAATTAGATAACAGAGTACCAATTGTTTTGCTCTTCCTATATGAAGAACTACATCTATTTAGGTACAGCAGTACTAAAATTTGAGAGCAAAAAGAATGTGCCAATATTTTTTTTTAAATATTAATCAACCTATGTATACTGATTCTACAAATAATAAAGGCTGTAGTTCCCCCTTCCTGGTATCAATGCTAGGTTTATAAGGTAATATCTTGGATCTTGGTTCAGCTAAAGCCTTAGCACAAGCATTCTCTGTATTAACTTTCTGATAACCCTAGATTTAAAGTTAGACAATAGGTCCTTAGCTTACACACCTAAATCAAACTAATTACAAGAGATACACATCACCCTCAAAAAATGAGAATATGGAATACTGTTAATATGTTTTGGATGACAGCATACAGTAGTGAGTTTTTTGAGAAGGGTTTTCTGCGTATTATGTCAAAATGGAGCCTTCAGACATTTTTGTCCCTGCCACATACAAAACATCAACATAAAATGGCTCCACAAGGCAGTACATTTTAAAACCATATAATTACACTTCAAAAATTTCACAACTAGAGGGATTCTAAAAACTTCAATATCTCATAGTGACAAGTCTCGTCCACATCTCCAACTCAGAATAAAGAAAAGGTATTAGTAGCATCATGTGTATACCTGGTATCTGTGTGTGTGTGTGTGTGTGTGTGTGTGTGTATATGTTTATATATATATATATATATATATATATATATATATATATATATATATATATATATATATGGGGCAACATTTTCCCCAACACTTTTCTATATAGCTGAAGATAACATTTTATTCACATGTATGACATTTATTTTCAATGCCATTTGTAGCTGTTTTGTGTATGCAACATTTGAAAGTAAAATGCTTTCTGATTCTGTCTCCATTTTTATTAAAAGTTATGGTAATTACAGTGATTAATGGAAATCATTAATGAACTGTGTTTGGGATTTTACCAGGTACCAGAGTAATGAAGCAATGCCTTAAATATGATGATCATAATACATTGAAAGTGGGAAATATATATCAGGAAATGCAGGGGTTTGTGCATGCTGACATTAGCAGCATATGACTCAACAAAAATTACAGAAGTGTATCATAAACATGGTATCTGAAGCTGTTTTCTCATTTACAATTATAAGCAAAAAAAAAGAAAAATGAGAGTAAAGATGTATATTGGTATGCAGGAATGTGATACCATGAATGAATCTACACTTCCCATGCTGTTTTTGCCATGCAATGAGAGGTTCACACATTTTTTTTGAGGGGGGTGGGGGCTATTGTCTAATTTTGGTAAGGAGTTTGATTGCAAGACACATTCTTACCTACAGTACTGTGATGAAAACTTTACAGTTATCTAAGTGAAGAATATTCATGACACAGCCGTTATTGGGTAATGTCATTTTATCAGTACTGTATCACTGCTGTGCCTTATTGTACCATGTAATAAATTACTGTTGCCAAGATAGTCAATGCAAGAGACACATGAATAGTACCATTAAGTGCTGCTCAGCACAGTATCAGACCTCCTGATGCAGGCTATCAGGTTACTGAGATACAGTAGTGGTGTCCGCAGTCATTAGAAAACAAGATGGCTTCCTGAAGGAATCCATGAGCCCACTGTCACCAGGAAATGCTACGTAGTATCTGAATCAGCAGGAGATTTCCTTCCACTTTTTTGTAGGGAAAAAAGTAATTGTAACTAACAGTTTTATAGCCCCTTTGCTTTGTCACAATATTATATAATTATCACACTTCTGAATGGTCAGCTAATGAACACCTCATGGGTAACATCATCTTTCTAGATGGGCAAACCTGAAAGTGAAGAACATGCCTCTCAGGATAACGTTCAGATAATATAAAATTTCACTGTGGCGCTGCGGTAGCGTTGTCGCCTCACAGTAAGACTTTGTCCTGTTCGATTCTCAGCTAAAGCGTCTTCTGTGTGGAGACATGCATGAATGGGCGGACCTACATTGAAGGTTGTGCGTCAGGCCTGGCAAGTCGGTACGTAAAAATCTACTGCCAATCATTAGCGGACCGGAGTTCCGCTGTGGCAACCCCTAACTGGGAAAAGCCGAAAGATACAACATACAACAACTGTTATTTCTTCTTATAAAATAATTAATAGTATAGCCCCTGCTTCCCTCAACAGTCTACCCAATGACAGTATTGTAATAGAAACTCTACAGGAGTTTATGAAAAAACAAAACTTTTTTTTTCTGAATGAAGAGTTTAGTTACAGGATATTTAACATACAAAAATCTCACATCAATAAAACATTTTCTGTGCTTGTTACTGTTTAGTTTGTAAAATCATTCACACTTGCATATCATTGCAGCATGCTACTACAGTGTCCAGTACAATTAAAACACTTTGTATTTTTCTTGTGTATGCCTTGTACTAAGGATTTATACATGTCTTTATTGTATAAAATGATCTCAACTCAACCTTCAGTGTAAAACTACTGATCTCTTCAAGGCAGCAGCTCATTTCTGTGAACTTGATATATCTTATGTAAACCTGTTATTGTTATGTACATTTATTTTAAGTCACCTTACTATTTTCTCTATATTTGCTATGTGGCCTGGAGAATGGCAAAAAGTGTCCTATACTAGCCCACTGACCTAGTTAACAAGCAAACAAATAAACGTCTCTGACCTGTATCAGGCAGCTCCTCACTTTCATCAACACCATCGTACTTTTGAGATTTTTTTAGTACTTTAGAAATTTAATTTACTGCGAGGTGCATCATACGTTTATGATATGCTTGGTACCATGCATTTCTGATTAGAATGCTATATTTCTTAGGGATTTTAATTATCCAGATATTAATTTGCATATACACAACTGTTCAAATTATTTTCCTCTCAGCTCATAGATTTGACATCTGAAAAGAGCTGATAACAGCTAGTTGATTTTCCTACAAGGGAGAATAATACACTTAATTTGATTTTTATAAATAGAGATCTTGTCAATTCACTACATCCTATGTGCTTCTGGGGTATTCTGATCCTCTATTTCTCAGAAGTAAAGTCTTTGGCTAAGTTCACAGATGACTGCAAATTGGGGGCTGTCATAGAATCCAGCCATACCACCAACATCTTATAAGAGCTTCTAACACCGATACGTGACTGGTGCCAAAGTCATGGATTAAAACTCAATGCCAACAATTCCATTATAGCATCTTTTGGGAAAACACCCATTCAGACTAATGACTCCATTGATAAGACCACCTCTGAGAGTTGACTCAGTCATCATGGATCTGGGAACATATGTAGACAGTAATCTGGCCTTTGACAAATGTGGAAAAGACACTAAGAAAATCATTCTGTTACCCAACTTATAAGTAAGGGCATGACATCCAGGTCCAAGAAAGTCATACTACCACTTTATTTAGCCCTTATCAAACCCATCATTGAGTATAATGCCCCCTTTAGCATGCACATTACCAACCATATGTAACAGTTGGAATGCACACAGGTTTCTTACCAGGACAATCCAGAGTATAAACACTTTATCTTCTATGGATTGCCTTAAAGTCCTATCTCTATCCTCTGCCTCCTACAGGTTACTGAGATTCAGTCTATGCTTGGCATACAAGGCTTCCTCAGATCCAGCAATGATGCACTTTTTGCACATGTACAAAATGAACAGCATCAGAAGAACTAGATCCAAGGATTACAATTTTGTTTGTGACATAAATAAGACGTGGGCGAGACAGATATGACTCTCAAGTGGATCCATATGCTATGGAACAGGATCCATATCCTTGACCAATGGATGGGAAATCAGAAATTCACTTTGAGTCTGGCCTCTCTTCTCTAATACAGTGGCAGACAGTAATGCCCAAACTAACATATTTCCCCCCCAACCTCTAAAAACTTCCTAACATACCCCTTCCTAATAAATGCCCATGGTACATAGGGACACAAGTTGTCTGGATTGCACAGCTAGGCTTATAAAGGTCCTGTTGGTTGTTCAGCTAGTGTTTAACTATCAACTTATGAGCATAAGTAGGAAGAAAGAAGAAAATAAAAATAATTAAATAAAACGTTTGTCAACAGCATTATTCCATAAACCAATAATCTCACAGGAACAACACAAACCACAAACTAAAAAAAACTCCCATGGTGCTGAGTAAATGACACTGGCGATTTGTCCAAAAATAAACAGTTTAATCAAAATGTTGATTGCGTTTGTTCCAACACATTACAAGGAAATTCATCAGAACTAAATCCATTACAAAACTTACTGCAATAAGTTCTAAATTAAAATTACATGACTAAAACATATTCCCTCTAATCAGTTAATTAATTTACTGTTTAAAAGACAAGAACATTCAAAACACTGTATCAAGCATCATAAACCTTAAGTTTTAAAAGTGAATTAATAAAGACAGTCATTTAACCCTGGGTAATTCATAATGTTTAAATATAATTGCCGTTTTAATTCACACTTGTTGAGATGCTCCTCTATAACAAAACCTCAAGCATCTCATAAATTGTTCCAAAACCACAATAGAAAATGTATGGCCTTCTGCCTCTGCTGCATGCCTATATAAAGCAATAGTAGTTTTTCTTCTCTGTATATCCAGAACACGTTCGTATATTCTACTTTTCAACTTTGAAGAGGTTTTTCCCATGTAAAAAGCAGGTCATGAGGAATGGAATACACAACCCCTTTACAATGACACACAAAATGTCCCCTCACTGCATACCTTATGCCTCTGATTTCAAAATAACCAGATGTCAAATAAGGGCACTGTGAACAGCACCCACATTTAAACATGCCAGAAATGTTTTTCTGATTGCAAATTTTAACCACACTGTTACTTTCAATTAATTCCTTGAACAACCTACTTCTGCTACACACCTACTTTTTTTTATAAAGTGCTCTATCAAAACTGAAAATGTTCCACTTTTAACCGGACATTCACATATAGCTTTACTGTGCACAGTAAACATTGAAATGAATGCTTTCCTTTGATTAACTTCAACTCTTATTTGATGACTATTAATAATAATAGCTGCATTGCTCCTGCCACTATTGTTAGAATTCAGGAAAGCAAGATAAATTCTATTATGTCTCTTAAGCAACACCTCATTTTTTTATTTTCAAAAGAAACCTTTGTGGATAGTCCTGTTTTAAAAACATTTCCAAAAAAAATATTGTACTCATTTATAAAAATTTCATCTTCAGATACCATACCTGCAAGACGGACCAGCTGGCCCTTAACTAACTTTCATTTGAAATGCAGGTTGCCAACTCTCAGTGAAGGTAAGTATTAGAAAAAGTGCTCTTTCGATATATGTTAGAAATGAATTTTGACTGTCACCTATTCTTAAAAATTTCCACATGCAAACAATTTTTTTGTATCATATGTGTAACTAAAATTTAAAAAAATCAACAGTATTATTTATGTAATCCAAAAACTCCGTTAGCTTCGCTGGAGTATCATTCCATACAATGTCATCCAAAAAAAAAAAAAAAAAAAACGTATAAAAAACAAAGGAATCATGAAATCGACTATCAAAAATAAACAATTTCTTCCAGTTGGCTGCGTCCATAGCCACACCCGTGACTTGCCTATAAAACTGTTCTTCGAAAAATATATAATTATTCTTAAGCACTAAATCCATTAAAATCACAGCAGTGTTTATTTTATCTTTATGTAAGTCCATTAAGGTAAATAGTTATTCCTCAAACCATACTAGGCCTAATTCATGTGGGATGACAAGCATACAAATTATTTACATTAATAATAATGAATATCACTTTCTCATTGAATTCTAAGCTATTTAATATACTTAGAAAATGCCATAAATGATAAATCTTTGCATACTTGTGACAATTTGTGCAAATTACCTTTTAGCCAGTTGTCTAAAAACTTAGCAATAAAGCATGTTTTTGATATTGTGGCATCCACAATTGATCTGAATGGGTGGTTATTCGAATTATGTATTTTAGGGATTCAGAAGATCCCTGCTACAACAGGTTCATCATTCAAATCCTTCCTTATTTAACTGCCCCTGCATTAACATGTCATACAAAATGCTATCAATTTTTATCATAGCTATATTTATTTCATTACAAGAAACTTTGCAGTAAACTTTAACTGCTAATATTTCCTGCATTTTTTGAACATACTTCACTTTATCCAGTATGACAAGCACATCCCCCTTATCCGGTTTCATTACTCTGATGCTTGATATGTACATTGTTTTGAATGTTCTTGTCTTTAAGCGGTTAATGAATTGATTAAAGGTGATAGGTGTTAGGTGATTTTGAATTAGTATTGTAGTAAGTTTTGTAAAGGATTTAGTTCTGATGAAGTTTATATTTTTGGACAATTGCCAGTGTTGTTTATTAAGCACCACAGGAGTTTTGTTTTCTTTAATCAACAGCATTATATCTAGCCCCTCTTGCAGTAGTATAACCATTGTATGGGAAATCGGAAAATCACTGAGGTCTAGACTCCTTATCTCTGAGAGACAGAGGAAGACAGTAATGCCCAAACAGACATGCTCACCCATAAACCTCTAGAAACCTCATAAAGGCTTTACCCCCTTCTAATAAATGCCTGTGATGCATAGGGACACAATTTGGTTGGGTTTGCACGGCTAGTCTTATAAAGGCCCTACTGTTTGTTGGTCTAGTATATTACTATGAACTAGATTCTTGAATATGTACTAAAACATGACATACTAGTAGCCAGGTGTACATAGTTTTAGACATAGCCATAGCACAATTACTTTAGTCAGCTACTTTGTCAATTAAATCCTACCAAATATAGACAGACGTGTGTGGCTATAATGCATATGGACCTCAGTTGGCTTATAAAAATCTACTGTCATCAAACCACACTTGTTATTAAGGACCCTACTGGTAATGCCATACCATATGTCATCCCAAAAATACAATTGAACATAATTAAAACAAACTCTTCCTTCATTCTCTGCATTGATCTCCAGACAAAGAGAAAGTTTTTTTTTTTTCAAAGTTAAATTAACTAAAAATCTCCTTAAAGTAGAATACCTTCTGGCCACTGAAGCAAGAAAGTTTATTGCAATAAACACCCTGTTACCCATATTGGAGTATGATTTGCCTGTCATAGCCCTTCTCTTTACAGAGTACAAATTTCCTCTAAACCATTGAAAATATATTTCTCTAGTTTAAAACAATGTGGCTACTATTTATAATATCTTCCTTCTCAATGCATAACCTTTAAATTACAGTACTCGAGTGAGCAATACTGTATCCCTCAAAATGTTCTCAAGGTTCATAACATAAACTCTGACCTTCAAGTCATTGCAGTAGCTTTGAAGGTAGTGTAAGAAACACAAAAAATGCAACACAAACACGTGAGCACTTTAATTCTTTAACAAACTTCATCAAAAAAAAATGCCATGTGGTCCCATTCCCACAATAAAAGCCTTCTAAGATCACTCACTGCTAAAATGCTTCATAGGGAGACAAAATCATTCCCTCTGTTCTACTAACATAATCACCACCCCATGCATCCATCAAAGGTTGTTCTATAAAATGATAAACTTTTTAAAATTAATACACATCATTACTGTGCTTAGCAAGAGTCTTTCATTTGCATAGCATAAACATGTTCATAAATACAGTTAGCTAAACTTGTAAGAGTTTTCCCTACATAGTAACATGAACAGGAAATAAACCTAAGCTAAATATGCTAAACACTGAGAGCAGGTATAGTGCTCAACTGCCTTAAAATTTTGTTATTACTTTCTCCTGTAAAGAAAGATGTGTTAGTAAATCTACAAGACAAGCATCTACCGCAAGAAAATGTCCCCTTTTGTCAACCATATAAAAACATCTTTCCAATTTTCCAACTTATCCTTAATAGTTACCCTCCTCTTAGATACCATTTTAGGAACTCCACCCAGTAATTTTACTTGGCTCATCATTGCCTAAAATTATTTTTCATTTTTCATTAATAAAAATGATATTACTAATAAGTTTATCCTCGTAAATATAATCTTAATCCAAGCATTTTTTAGGATTCATGTTCATCATTTTGTGAAGAGATAATAAGAGCATTATATTTTCATTAGGAGACTATAGTTACATGATTTGCAAAGCAGGGTGATATATTATAACATTGTTATAGATTTGTAAAGGCATACAAAAAAAAATCCAACCAAGCCAGAAATTTCACTGTGTGACATCTTAAATCTCCTATAGTGGAGACACATTGGATGTACGGAAATGACCCCTTAAGGATGTCAAGTGTTTTAGCTGCATGGCTTCTGAATGTCCATTATTTATTTATTTGTTTGTTTATTTTTTTTTACTTTTTAAGTCTTTGTTAACATTCAGGCCAATAAAGTCAAACCTCACTAGCTGTGGCCATACGTAGGTTCATAGGTAGGTACTAGGCTATCTGCCCGAGGGCATTTATAAGCTTAGCCAGAGTATGTCGGCTTTCGCCACCCCACTGATTAATTAACTGATCCTCTGTCAAACAGAGCCAATGAAGTGGGGTGTATTTTCTGTTACCCATCCACTCGGCAAGGTTTCTCTTGAAGAGTGTTAGTGAGGGGCTCTGCCTAATGTAGTTTGAATTTGGGAAGTCTCTGTGACAGGAATCTATCCCTCCAGCATGTCCTATTTATTGCTGTGGCGTGGTTTAGCTCACTAGAGCACGTGGCTCACAGTGACTTGGATTTCTTTAGGTGGAGCATGTCCATCAATTCTGAGTTGGACATGGCTTTGTAAGTTAGGCAGAGATCATCTCTGAGTAAGCCATATGCCACTGAGTACAGCCGGAGTTTTTTCAGTCGGGCTGCATAGGACATATGTTTGAGGCCAGTAATCCTCTTGGTGAGGTACTTTTGTCGTCTTTCCAGCAGCTGGAAGTGTCTTGTGAGGTACATCCCAAATGGGGCATTGTACTCTACGATGGGTCTGATGAATGATGAGTAGAGGGGCACTATAACCTCTTTATTTCCTAGATGTGAACCCTTTAGTAATTAGATGGGCCACATAGAAGGATTTCCTAACTACTTTGGCAATATGATTGTCAAAGGAGAGATTACTATCTACCTAGGTCCCCAGATCTCTTATTACCCCTTCTGTATTAAGGGGGCTGCCACCTATGTGGTAATTCGTGGGTGTTTTGTTTTTCCCAAACGGGATGACTATGCATTTTTTGGCATTTAGCTTGAGGCCATGACATTAACACCAGGTGTCCATCTCAGTAAGGCCCTTTTGGAGGATGTCCGTGTCAGCCGAAGAGTCAATTATGGCTCCCAGTTTGCAGTCATCGGCAAACTTGATTAGCCATAGTCCTCCTGTATTTGCCTGTGCTTCTGAGAAGTATATGCCGAACAGTAAGGGTCCCAGGACCGGGCCTTGCGGAACACCAGTTGTGACTGGTTTAGAGTCTGACCTGGAGCCCACTATTCTTACCGTGTGAGTTCTGTCTGTAAGCCAGTTGGCAACCCATCTCGTGGCATAGGGGTTTATGTTCAGGCTGGTAAGTTTTTCTTTAATACATGAGTGGGGAATGGTGTCAAAAGCCTTGGTGAGGTCAAGGTAGGCTGCGTGAACCACCTTTCCCTCGTCTATGGCCTTGGTGACTGTCTCGAAGAAGTCAACCAGGTTTAGTATGCATGATCTGCCCTTAACAAAGCTGAACTGGGTCAGGTCAAGTGTTTGGAGGTTCCCAATGTCTTTGTTAATGAGATCCATGATGATGCGCTCCTTTGCCTTGCAGACCAGGCTAGTCAGGCTTATGGGGCGATAGTTACCAGGGTCAGTTGTGGCCCCTCCTTTGTGGAGTGAAATAACTGTTGCTGTGCGCCATTCTATGGGCACGTAGCCTGTGGAGAGGCTGAGGTTGAACTGCGTGTTTAGGTGGGGCGGTTAGTTCGTTATGTAGTTCATGCAAGACACAGCCTGGGAGACAATCTGGCCCCATTGATGCTGTGTTTTTGGCTTTTGAAAGGGCTGTTTTCACCTGTGCATCTGTGATTTCTGGGACACTACACTTTTCCGGTATTGTTGTAGGCCCTTTTGGGGGTGAGAGGGGGGGGGGGTGAAGTTTGCAATGAATCTATCTGCCAGGATGTTGGCAGTATCAGTGGGTTCAGTATATTTTGTGCTATTTTGCACTAGCTCAGAGCATATCTGCGAGTTGCCACTTAGATTCTTGACATAGCTAAAGAAGGCTTTGTGGTTATATTTCAAATCCTTGGCTATTTTTCTTTCGAAGTTAGCCTTGGAGGATTTTATGAGGGACCTTAGTTTCTTACTGATACTGATCAGGGATGTCTTTCCTTCTTGGGATTTGCTTTTTTTCTGAACTAGCTTCCTCCTTCTATTGTATAGCCTGTTTATGACAGGGGTCCACCATACTGGTTTCCTTCTCTTAGAGGAGTGAGTCTTGGTTTTGCTAGGGATGGCATGATTCATGCATCCTTGTAGGTGCTCATAGAGTGCATTTGTAAAGGTTTCTGCATCTTGGGCAGCATTATCTTTTAGCGTGGGGGCTGTGAAATTTATCGCCTCTGTCTTAAGTAAGGTGAAGTTTGCTTTAGAAAAGTTTTTTACTGTGGTTTCCCTAGTTGGGGGTGGTGGTGGGGTGTGGACATCCAGAGTGATTAGTTTGTGGTCTGATTTAACCAGTGACGGGTTGACCTCTGATGTGGAACACCTGTCACACATGTTGGTGATGACCAGTTCCAATATGTTTTCACCTCTGGTAGGGGAGTTTACCAGCTGATCCAGGGTGTTTGAGTTGATGAATTCCAGGAAGTGCTGGGCCTGGGAGTTTGTGCTCGAGTAGTTTTCCCAGTTAATGGTAGGGTAATTGAACTCGCCCAATATTAGAGTGTTCGGTAGGACCTTCATGCTTTCCAGTGTCTCCAGAAAGGTGGAGTGGTGGTCCTGGGTCATGAAAGGTGATCTTTAGCAGGCTACAATTTGCATTGCAGATCTGCCCGATGTTAGTTGCACATGGATGATCTCAGAGGTATCATACTGCGCCACTAACCTGGAGGTGTTGGTATCCTTGATGAATATGGATACATCCCCTCCATTTGTGTTTCGGTCCATGTTCTGTGGCTGAAACATGTGGTATGAATTGTAGCCCAGTAGTGCTGGGGTGCTCTCTGGAGCCTTGAACCAGGTTTCAGTTACTGAACAGATGTTGATGTTCTCCATACTGAGGAGTGCTTCGAGCGCATGCATTTTGAGATTTAAACTCCTGGCACTGAGTAGCATAACCCTCAGTTTTTTGTTAATTGTGCTGTTTACAGAGGTGGATTTGACTTTTGAGTCTTGCCTATAAAAAGCACTATGGGGGGGCAGCAAGAGCTTTGGCCAGTATTCGAAAGCCTAGGGGTAACAGTTGCAAGCTGTCTCTTGCAAAGTAATGCAGCTTGTCGAGCATGTCGTCCCAGGCTGACAGACACTGGATCCCCTTTGAATGACACCAGAAGCTTAGCCAATTGTTGAAATTGATCATTTTTTCTTTACACTGAGGTATCATTCTTGGTGAGGGCAGGATGCTACTCAGAGTCAGGGTCATACCAGCCTGGGCTACATGATCAGAGAGCTCTTCCATGATTCTTTTCATGTAATCCAGGAAGGTACGTCTCGGGTCATTCACACCAACATGAACAATGACAGAGTCATATCTGTACTTGTTCTGGAGTGACCTGAGTGCTTGTGTTATGTGGCGGATTCTGGCTCCTGACAGGCAGCTAACAGTAACCTTCTGCTTGTCCAGTCTAGTGAGTGGGATGTCAGTGTGCCTGACTATAGAGTCACCTATTACTAGTCCGTTAGGTATGTTATTTCGCCTTCAGGGTTGTGATTGAGCGGCACACTTATTTTGTGTTTTATGTGTTGTCTGGTTTGTGACGAGAGGTGCAGGTTGTTTGGGTGTCTGCTTTGGAGGTCTCTGATGCTTTTGCAGGTTTTTATTTAGAGCCTCCAAGTATGACTGTGTATTTATGTGTATTTTTTGCCAGTGCTGGTTTAGTAGGTATATGTGTGGCAGGAGGTGTGGTGCAAATGTTAACCTACTCCTCTTGACTGTCTGCCCCAGTCATGGGTGGAGACAGCTTAGCCTCCAGTTTGGCTGTATAATTGCATCTCTTGCATATGTTAGTGTTTTGTGGTAGGAGGAGAAGGTTGTCTGTGTACAAGAGGCAGTTGTAACATTGCCTCAGGATACCCAGATTCACCAGATGGACTGGAGAGCACACCTGAAATTGCCCTTTGGTCATGCCTGAATAGTAGGGTGAGCTGCTTAGTCGCTTAGTTGGTGAGGGGTGAATAAAGAGCTGTGTCCTGCTGGGCAATCAAGTGTCAGGGTATATTAGTGCTTGCTATTAGGTCTGAGCAAGTGCTGGGCTGTAGGATGCTTTTTGAGTGCTTAGGTTGAGAGTTAGACTAGTTTCAAGAGAAAAACTGAAGAGGAGACTTAGTGGAGCCGGGAATAATTTAACCATAGCTAACCGGCACTGCCCAGTGCTCAAAACCATGCAAATGCATTTTTAATAGTAGGGAAATGAAAGAGATAGAAATTAGCCCAAAATGGCCAATAAACTACTAACTTCTGGGCTGGAACCACTCCTCCAGGGACAGACAGGCTGCTCAAATCTCTCCTCTCTCACAGGTGAACAGAGAAACTTCCTTCTATCCAAGTAAAGTATGGGCAACTCAGAAATTTGTACCACAGCCCTGAATTCAGCACTAGCCTGAAAACTGGACTATACTAGCTTAGAAAGGTGGGAAACAAGGATTTTTTTTGTGTTTGTTTTTTTGAAAAGATAAGGCAAAAACAGTAAAAAATACACCTTAAAACAGATTTAAACTACTACAAATGATCAGAAAAGGCTATCGCACTTTAGTGTGTAGCCTACAACAGTTAAATTATTTAAACAAAAAATGACTTTTTAAAAGTGCAGGCAGTCAAATAAGTACAATATGTGAAAAAAAAAAACAAGCGTTTAAATCACAATAAATGCTGGAAAATCGGCATTTAGGCAGAAAAAAGTTAAGTACAGCAAGAAAGTACAGAAAACTGATACTTAATCGATCCAAAGTCTCTCTTCTAAGCTAAAAGGCTTGTATCAATTTAAGGCTTTCTAGTGCTTCCCAATAGGTTAGTTACAGGAAAGATGGGAAACAAGTGCAGATGTGGTCTTTTAAACCAGAAATTTGAAAGAGATGGACAAAAACTGTCCAAATGGTCAATAAGCTACAATTTCTGGGCCAAGAACCATTCCTCTTCTGGAAGACAAGCTACCTAGTGCTTACCACTCCCACTGATAAGCTAGAAGGCTTTCCTCCAACACAGAATGGCTTGCAGGGCTCAGAAGCTTACCAACAGTCACGGATACAGCAACTCTGTATCTGGACTAGGCTAGTTATAGGAAAGGTGAGAAACAAGCGCAAGTGCGGCTTTTAAAACAGAAAGTTGATAGAGATGGAAAAAGAACTGCCCAAACAGCTACTAATTACATTTCTGGGGCAGGAACCACTCCTCTTGTGGTAGATAGGCTGCCTAATGCTTACCACTCACTGATAAGCTAGAAGGCTTCCCTCCAACACAGAAAGGCTTGGGGGCTCAGGAGCTTACAAAGAGTCCTGGATACAGCAAATTGTACCTGGACTAGACTAGTTACAGGAAAGGCAGGGAACAAGTGCAAATGCAGGCTTTTAAGCCAGCAAGTTGAAAGAGATGGAAAACTAAAGTACAATTTCTGGGTCAAAGCTCTCTCTTCCCATGGAGGATAGGCTACCTAGTGCTTACCACTCCCACTGATAAGCTAGAAGGCTTTCCTCCAACACAGAAAGGCTTGGGGGGAGGGGCTCAGAAGCTTACTAACAATCCTGGATACAGCAACTCTGTAAGTGGACTAGGCTAGTTATAGGAAAGGCAGGAAACGGGTGCAAGTGCGGCTTTCAAACAAGAAAGTTGAAAGAGGTGGAAAAAAACTGCTCAAACAGCCAATAGCTACAATTTCTGGGCCAGGAACCACTCCTCTTGTGGCAGATAGGCTACTTAATGCTTACCACTCCCACTGATGAGCTAGAAGGCTTCCATCCAACACGGAAAGGCTTGGGGGGCTCAGAAGCTTACAGAGAGTCCTGGATACAGCAAATCTGTAGCTGAACTATACTTGTTACAGGAAAGGTGGGGACCAAATGCAAACTCGGGCTTTTAAACCAGAAAGTAGAAAGAGATGGAAAAACTGCCCAAACGGCCAATGAAATACAATTTCTGGGCCAAAACCTACTTTTCCCATGGTAGATAGGCTACCTAGTGCTTACCACTCCCACTGATAAGCTAGAAGGCTTCCCTCCAACACAGAAAGGCCTGGGGGGCTCAGAAGCTTACCAATAGTCCTGGAATACAGCACGTCTGTATCTGGACTAGACTAGTTACAGGAAAGGCAGGAAACAATCTTAAGAATTTTTTTTTATATAGAAAAGCAGCTAAAACAGCAGTAAATACAATTTAAATTGCAGTGCAGGCTAGCACACTTGTGTGTGTAGCAATATTACAGCAAATACAGTTTAAATAAATGCAAATACATTAACGAATGACTAAAAAACAAGTGCAGAAGGCAGTAACTAAGAAGGCTACTAGCAAGCAGCAATAAGTATATA
Organism: Protopterus annectens; assembly: GCF_019279795.1. Classification (NCBI taxonomy): domain Eukaryota; kingdom Metazoa; phylum Chordata; order Ceratodontiformes; family Protopteridae; genus Protopterus; species Protopterus annectens. The sequence continues at coordinate 661,774,019 of NC_056743.1, read as the reverse complement.
TATATATATATTTATATTTATTTATTTATTTTTGGGGGAGGTAACAGAGCAGGATTAAGAGGCTATAGGGGTTGTCTTTCTCAAATGCTCTCTTTGTACACAGTAGGAGTGCCTGAAATCAGAATATGATCTCACTGCACTCAGTTGAGTGAGCAAATGAGATTGGCCCAGAAGGAGTATCCTCCTCATACAAATTTACAAGAGGGGCGGGCAATTTCAAAGCCAAGAACAGGGAGGGTGGGTGGAGAACTAACTGTAGAGACACAGCCACAACTTCAGTTGTGTTAATATTCAGTGAGAAACACAAATAAATAAATTAAATGCAGTACTATACGAAAAAGAGCAGATAAAAGTGAACTTAAATTCACTTATACGTCCAGTTGATTTCAGGTAGATCTTAACCAGCCAAAGCTCAGATATTAAGCAGAAATAACCCAAAATGTACCACTTATATAAGGCAGAACAGAATATAAGTGATGAAGTGAATCTACCCCCCACTGTTATAAATGGCTATACAGAAATTCTAACAAGTACTCTGTAGAGACACAGCCACAACTTCAGTTGAGTTAATATTCGGTGAGAAACACAAATAAATAAATTAAATGCAGTACTATATGAAAAAGAGCAGATACAAGTATACTTTTCTAAAGAAACTGGCACCCATATGCAGAAGGAACATAAAATGAAATATTGACACCAGCTATCTGCAACAACCAAATACTTAATACAGGACAGGGATAAGACATGGAATTCAAGGTAAGTTAACAAAAGGCCAGAACATCTGAAAATTCAGACACTTTTGCAATTGAACCAACATAAATGTTAAAAATGATAAAATAAATCACCATTTTAACCTACAAAACAATGACCAAAAAAGTCCTGTTATTTCTGGAGCTCCCTTAAAAATATTTTCTACCAGGGTAGAATAGAACAGCCCCATTCATGCCCAGACAATCACTTCATTATTCAATTTCCACTTCATTGACACCATAAAATAACTACTTAACATGTACATATCTAAAAAGAGGATAAAAGCTAAATGGACTATATGGTAAAAATGAAACAGAAAACAATAAACCAAAAAGACGGACCATCTCATAAAGTAATGTTTATTCGATTAAACTGCAACACTGCAAAACTTTCGAGTATAAGACTCTCTCAATGCAACAGATTAAAACATCAGTTCAGAAGTTGTTTAACAATTTCAAATCACAGTCAGCCTACCATTTGAAACTAATTAATTCAGTAAAAGTTAACCCTTTAATCACCAACGACACCACATGACACAAAAAACAGTACAAGAACAATATAAAAATTCTCATACAGCATTAAATAATAGAATGTTTTTACTTCAGTATAGGCCTAATACTATTTATCTTATTTAAATCAGGTGGGGCATCTGCCTTAAAATAATTTATCCATCTGTATTACACTGCTTTTGTAACAGTAACAATACCACCCCGCATGATTCAAGTCTATCTTGTTTAGCACTCTAAACTTAAAGAAATATTAATTTCCATAACATTGAATGTGCTTATATAAAGCATTTCTGTCTAATTGCCTATGTATCTCCGACATATGCAATGCTATCCTATCTTTTAGCTTATTATTTGTTTTACCTATATAGAAACCTGAACATTTCCAACAATTAGAAAGGTAAAATCATATTTTCAGTGTGACAAGTAGCATATGTTTGAAAAACATTTTTTTTTATAAATTGGGTGTGTAGATTCTACATCACTGTTTATATATTTACAAAAGCTACAGTTATAACAGAGAATAGCTTGTTTCTTACTATGTTTTGTTTTTGTCTGTTGCACTTAAAATCCTTGTAACACAGCAATTGCTTAAGATTTTTATCCTTTTTATATACAAAACATGGTCTTTCTGTAATAATCTTACAAAGTTCATTATCTGAGCATAATATAGTTCAATTTTTCTCTATAATAATCTTTATTTGTTGTGCACATCTATTATATTTTGTAATATAGCTAAGAGACCATTTCCTATTAGCCATTACATCTTTATTATTAACAATAGGTTGGTTGTTATACAAATATGGGCAAGCCATTCCATCACATTCAGAGACCACATATTCGATATTTTCCGTAACTAAAGTGATATACCCTCTAGAGTGAACGTCATTTGCCATATGTTCTAATTCCTTTCTTGAACCTTTCTCCTCTAGTATTTAACTTGCTAGCATGTAGCATTTGACTTTTCACAACCCCTTTATAAATATGTTGGGGGTACATGCTATTAGCATGAACAATATCTAGATGTCTGAACATTTTATCTATATACTGAATGTGTGTAGCTCCTCGTTAATAATACATCATGTAATATCCAAAAAATAATATTTTCTTTTGAAAACTTTAAATCAAGCTCAAGAAATTTATTTTATTTATTTATTTTTATTTTACATTTGTTAAATGGGAAAGTTACTGATTTGACTGAAAGTATTTGGTTGCTGCAGATAGCTGGTAGCAATATTTTATTTGACGCTCTTTCTGCATATGGGTGCAAGTGTGTTTAGAACAATGAGGAAGTGTTATAAAATAGGTGAACTGTATCACCTATGTGAAGGGTTGTGAGAGTACTCTATAGATTAGAGAGGTAAAAATGGTTATGAAAGTTTCTTTTTTTAAAGTTTTTTAGATTTAATACTTTAAAATTATATTTCTTAGATTTAGGAGTTGAGTCTAAGAGCAAAGCTCGAGTGATGATTCTGGTAAAGAGCCTGAAAATGACATTTTATCATGTCTGTTAGAAATCTTCCTTGTGTTGATTTTTCCCTAGTTGAATGGCTTAGCTGTATTTTTTCTTGCAGTTTTTACTGCATGGTTTCTCTGTGTGTCCATTTTACCCTTTAGGTCAGATGTTAGTTGGAATATTTTGCAAGAACCTTATTCCTTATGGCCATCAGTTGGGGCTGTGGTTTCATGTAATTCTTGCACAAAGGTTTCTTAGGATCTGCTATTACCATCCCAAAGAAGGAAGATGTCATCCGTGAACCTTTTGTATAATTTTAACAAGGTGAGATAAACTTTATATTTATGGTTTAACTACATCATGTATTAATTTTAAGAGAAGTCAGTTAACACCAAATTAGCGTATCTGTTTACCACTGGGGTTCCCATAGCCACTCCCAGTAATTGGTGATAGTAAACCTCTCCAAAGGAAAATGCACTGTTTTACAGTGCTATCTCTAACATAGAGCAAATAGATGACATCTTAATTTGAAAATAGTCAGTATGATGAACTAACAGCTGTCTTACATACTGAATGCCAATATCATTAGGAATAATAGTAAACAGAGATTTAGTATCCAGTTTCACTTGTAAAATAGCATTTATCTGATTGGCACTCACATGGCTTTTCAGAGCAACAAGAAAATCACTGGTATCTCTTATAAAACTGTTACTAAATGTTAACATTGATTTCAGTTGCTGTTCAAGATATTTCTTACTCCATTCAAGAGTGATGTGGACGAATGGATGGGAAACTGCAAATTCACTTGTTTAGCACCATTGTCTCTTATGGATAGTGTTTATATGTAAATGTCTGCCTAGCTCTGAGCTGTTACTACTTAAACTGCAAGGGTGCAGGGTTATTCATACCCAAAATACAAGGACTAAAACAGTTAGGGAATGCATGGCTAAGTTTTTAAGGATCCTCATGGATCACTAGCCAAGTAAGTACATGTCGAACCTATGAACTAATGTTAATTATGTTAACCCTAATTTCAATAAACAGTTGGACTGAATTTTTTTCCATTGCTGGCCTATGTTGCTGCTGATTCAGAACAGAGTCAAAATAACATGGACACAGAGAATGAAGCAGGCTCCCTACAAAATCGAAATGATAAAGTCATTTATTCAATTTAGTATCAGGGTAGTAGAGTACTGATCCAAATGGACTTGTTTAATTTTTAGCCTGGACAAATATAAATGATAGTAGACAAGCAAGTTAATAAGAAGTATCATGAATACATATCATGAATACATATAAAATGCTCTGAAGACAACAATAAATCAATATTAGTAATAATAATAATAATAATAATAATAATAATAAAGTATAGGGGCAATAGGAAGAGATAGTTAGAGTTAGTAGGAAAGAAGAAGAGTGTGAAATAGGGAAAGGATAGAGCACAAAATGTAAAAGATAGCAGAAGTAAGGTAAGGACACACAAATTATCTAGATGCAATAAATACAATGTGGAAGATATGTCACATAATATTATAGGGAAATTAATGTGAGGAAGAGAAAGGTGCCTGACTGATGGAGAGATTGGGGACTAGTTTAATGCAGGAATTTTTCTTGGATTGAGCTGCAACCACTAGAAGTCCATATTCCATGCTGTCCGAGTAAAATGCCTTTGCCTAATGCATTCCGGGTTCGTC